>NC_069506.1:265324771-265547271 GCF_027579735.1 Bombina bombina | reverse complement strand
GGTCTTTGTTATTTTATTAGGGGGCTTAGAGTAGGTGTAATTAGTTTAAAATTGTTGTAATATTTTTCTTATGTTTGTAAATATTTTTTTATTTTTTGTAACTTAGTTCTTTTTTATTTTTTGTACTTTAGTTAGTTTATTTCATTGTAGTTATTTGTACATATTGTATTTAATTAAAGGACCAGTAAACACAGCAGATTTGCATAATCAACAAATGCAAGATAACAAGACAATACAATAGCATTTACTCTGAATTTCAAATGAGTAGTAGATTCTTTTCTAACACATTTTAAAGTTATATATATTTCCACTCCCCCTGTACCATGTGATAGCAATCAGCCAATCACAAATGCATATACGTATAGTCTGAGTTCTTGCACATGCTCAGTAGGAGCTGGTGACTCAAAAAAGTGTAAATATAAAAGACTGTGCACATTTTTTTTAATGGAAGTAAATTGGAAAGTTGTTTAAAATGACATGCTCTATCTGAATCATGAAAATTTAATAAAGCCTGAGTGTCCCTTTAATTTATTGATAGTGTAGTGTTAGGTTTAATTGTAGGTAATTGTAGGTATTTTATTTAATTAATTTAATGATAGTATAGTGTTAGGTTTAATTGTAACTTAGGTTAGGATTTATTTTACAGGTAATTTTGTAATTATTTTAACTAGGTAACTATTAAATAGTTCTTAACTATTTAATAGCTATTGTACATGGTTAAAATAATTACAAAGTTGCCTGTAAAATAAATATTAATCCTAAAATAGCTACAATGTAATTATAATTTATATTGTAGCTATATTAGGATTTATTTTACAGGTAAGTATTTAGCTTTAAATAGGAATAATTTACTTAATAAGAGTTAATTAATTTCGTTAGATTTAAATTATATTTAACTTAGGGGGGGTGTTAGTGTTAGGGTTAGACTTAGCTTTAGGGGTTAATACATTTATTAGAATAGCGGTGAGCTCCGGTCGGCAGATTAGGGGTTAATAATTGAAGTTAGGTGTCGGCGATGTTAGGGAGGGCAGATTAGGGGTTAATACTATTTATTATAGGGTTAGTGAGGCGGATTAGGGGTTAATAACTTTATTATAGTAGCGGTGCGGTCCGCTCGGCAGATTAGGGGTCAATAAGTGTAGGCAGGTGGAGGCGACGTTGAGGGGGGCAGATTAGGGGTTAATAAATATAATATAGGGGTCGGCGGTGTTAGGGGCAGCAGATTAGGGGTACATAAGGATAATGTAAGTAGCGGCGCTTTGCGGTCGGCAGATTAGGGTTTAATTATTGTAGGTAGTTGGCGGCGACGTTGTGGGGGGCAGATTAGGGGTTAATAAATATAATACAGGGGTCGGCAGTGTTAGGGGCAGCAGATTAGGGGTACATAAGTATAACGTAGGTGGTGGTCGGCAGATTAGGGGTTAAAAAAATTTAATCGAGTGGCGGCGATGTGGGGGGACCTCGGTTTAGGGGTACATAGGTAGTTTATGGGTGTTAGTGTACTTTAGAGTACAGTAGTTAAGAGCTTTATGAACCGGCGTTAGCCCAAAAAGCTCTTAACTCCTGACTTTTTTCTGCGGCTGGAGTTTTGTCGTTAGAATTCTAACGCTCACTTCAGACACGACTCTAAATACCGGAGTTAGAAAGATCCCATTGAAAAGATAGGATACGCAATTTACGTAAGGGGATCTGCGGTATGGAAAAGTCGCGGCTGAAAAGTGAGCGTTAGACCCTTTTTTGATTGACTCCAAATACCGGAGGTAGCCTAAAACCAGAGTTAGGAGCCTCTAACGCTGGTTTTCACGGCTACCGCCAAACTCCAAATCTAGGCCATATTGTGTGTGAGTATATATAATATATATATATATATATATATATATATATATATATACACACAATATGTTAGCTTATGCATATATATATATATATTTATATATATACATACGTTTAAGCTAACATATTGTGTGTGATTATATATACAGTATATAATATATACTGTATATATATATATATATATATATATATATATATATATATATATATTCAAAGGTGGATACAGCGCCTATATGTCCAATATACTGATGTGGTATGTGAGGAATAAAGGATGGGAAAAAGCAAATAAGAACATAGAAAATAAAAGAAAAAATAATAAAAAAAAAAAAATATATATATATTAAAATAAAATAACAATAAAAAGTCCAGCTAAAAATAGCATATAAAATATATGAACTCTGAAACGATGTTCATATGAGTCCTAGAAGTAATATAAATCGTAGTGAATCTCCAGATGTAGTGGTTGTATAGATATAGTTGGTATATAATACCCTTACCAGATATTACCTCAATCGAATGAGGTAAGTATGCCGCACTGGGGGTATATATAGATGATTGGGTTTCCTCCTTGTATCCTGCTTGTGGTGTTCGTTGACCTCTTGGAGTATGCAGGGATATGCCTCTGATGATGAATAGATCCCTTATACTTCCTATGGATTCGTGGTTGGCCTCTTGGAGTGCTCTTTCTGCTCTGGTATTAACTTTCTCTTTGCCTTCCCTGTGACTCTGCTAGGGAGACAAAAATCTCTCTGTACTTTCTTCTACAGCGATTTTAGTGAGAGGACCCCTGTCTTTGTTTCTCTTTCAACCTCCCGGGCCCGGTGTAATGTAAGATTCCTTATCCTTAATATATATATATTTATTTATTTTTTTTATTATTTTTTCTTTTATTTTCTATGTTCTTATTTGCTTTTTCCCATCCTTTATTCCTCACATACCACATCAGTATATTGGACATATAGGCGCTGTATCCACCTTTGAATATATATTCTCTTTTACTGTCTAGGGCTTCACAACCCTCCCAGTATATGTCCTATACAGCTGCCACTATTTCCTATACACCTTCTGACCAGCGCCCACAACAGAGTATCACTTGTGTCAACTCAGTACACTGAGGAGACACATTTTACTTATTTCTACATATATATATATATATATATATATATATATATACAGACACACACACAATATGTTAGCTTATGCATATTATATATATATATATATATATATATATATACACACACACACATACATGTGTAAGCTAACATATTGTGTGTGAGTAATAGTATACTGTATATACAGTATACAATATATATATATGCCACATCTAGGCAATAATCCCAACTTGCTTTTCCGCAGAAGTATTCTGTATACATTGTTACCGAAGCACCAGAGTACTCTGGCTAAGATATTTGCGATATATACCATATCTTAGAGTTCTCTGGTGCATTGGTAACAATGTATACAGAATACTTCTGTGGAAAATCAAGTTGGGATTATTGCCTAGATGTGCTAATTGGCTATACAATCATTTTTTTATTTTTGTGGCTGTTACTTTTATGAAGTGGAGGGTTTTAAATGGACATTTCAGCCAAAATTGGAAGCCACATGGATGTATTTCAGTTTTGAATAGAAGCATTTTTGTAATATACATGTATTTGGATAAATGCTATAGCTTTTTCAAAAGTGTATTTAGATATGCACTGTGCACCAGCATTTTAAACACAGCACGTGCTCAGAGAGCCTAAGGTGCTTGTACCATCTGGTAATTGCTGACATGATATGTTTGGTTGTATAAAACAATATTAATTGTGAGGGGGTGGAAGTCTTGGTGAGTTCCCACACTTTTTTTTTTTAGGACTTGACCCTATAGAACTCATTCATGTGAGCCTGGATACACAACTTCTGCTTCATAACTGACTTGCCCAGGATGATTGGCAAGCCCTGCTCTCACCAAACAATTTCAGATCGAGCATGCCATTTTCACAGCTTTCCATTTTAATTCTATTATCTAATTTGCTTTATTGCTATCTTTTTATTTTATTTAAAAAAGCATACCTTGGTAGACTCAGGCACTGCTCAACTGGGAGTTAGCTGCTGATTGGGGTCTGCACTTAAATACTTCTTGTCATTGGCTCACCTGATGTGTTCAGCTAATTCCCAGTAGTGCAGTACTAAAAGAATTAAGCAAATCTGTTAATAGACATAACTGTGAAAGTTGTTAAAAACTGCCATCTCTATCTGAACCATGAAAGAAAATAATTGTGCATCATGTCTCTTTAAAGGTGACCCAATACATATTATTTCACACAGCAATAGTAATGGAGAACTGCTAACAAAGCGGAAATGCAACAATTACAAACACAACTCTTAGGAAACACTTGCAATTTTTGTAGTAAAATATTCACATTTCTATTTTATTAAAGGGACACTCAAGTCAAAATAAACTTTTATGATTCAGAAAGAGCAAACAGTTTTAAGGTACTTTCCAATTTTCTTCCATTATCAAAGTTTGCATAGTCTTTATATTCACACTTTCTGTGGAACAAGATTCTATTGAGCATGTGCACAAGCTCACAGGGTATACGTATACCAGTCTGTGACTGGCTGATGTCTGTCACATGATACAAGTTGTCAGAAAATGGGAGAAAAAATAAATTTGTCAGAAAAAATCTACTGCTTATTTGAAATTCAGAGTAGGTGTTAAATTGTTGTCTTTTTATTATGCACATGTTAATTATGCAATTGTTCTGCATTGAGTGGTCCATTAGTCTCGCTTGTCAGAACAGGAATCATGTTGGAAACCTCACAGATGCAAACAAGGGGCTGCCCATGGGTGTTTTCATTCATGGTTGGAGTTTTCATCTAAAGCTTGACTAAGCATGCAGAATACATAAAGGCAAGATTGCCTATGTGTCGTGTCTCACTATTTTAAAGCTGATAAGGTTGTTTCATTTTTATTTCTATTTAACTGTTTACAAGTTTTGTTTTGTGCAGATTTTTAAATTTGTTTGTTTAGTCATTTTAAGATGTTTAAGTTAAATCAGTATCCTTGACAGTATAACTCATTTTATGCATCTAGAAATTAAAGGGGCAGTATACACCAGAATGTCTATTGTTTAACCCTTTGAGTGCTAAGCACTTTCCCACCTGGGTGCTAAGATTTTTTTAAGGTTTTTTTATTTTTTTAACAATTTTTCTTTTAACTTTTTTTTCAGACTCCCAAGACTCTTACACTGTTGGAAAGGTTAGGCGATTACCTTTCCAATGGTGGGTCTTGGGGGTCTTTAGCTGCTTAGATGCCTGAGATACAGGCTTCTAAGCAGCATGCCCCCTGTTCCTATACTTAACATTGTTAAGTATAAATAAAGTTGCGCGGTGACGTCATCACGCAAAACAGGAAGCCCCGGCGATGCCTGTCACTCTACAGGCACGATTGCCGGGGTAGGAGCGGGTGGGAGCCCCCAGATCTCCCTCAAGATGGGAGAGTGCTAGTGACAGCTCTGAGCCGTCATTAGCCCCAGAGTGGGAAACTCTGTGATGGCTCAGAGCCGTCATTAGCACTCAAAGGGTTAAAAAGATAGATAATCCCTTTATTACCTATTACCCAGTTTTGCATAACCAACACTGTTATATCAATATACTTTTTACCTCTGCAATTACCTTGTATCTAAGCCTCTGCAGACTGCCCCCTTATTTCAGTTCTTTTGACAGACTTGAATTTTAGCCAATCAGTGCCCTCTCATAAGTAACTCCACGGGCGTGAGCACACTGTTTTCTATATGGCACACATGAACTAACGCCCTTAGTTGTGAAACACTGTCAAATGCATTCAGATAAGAGGCAGCCTTCAGGGGCTTAAAAATTAGCATATGAACCTACCTAGGTTTAGCTTTCAATTAAGAATACCAAAAAAACAAAGCAATTTGATGATAAAAGTAAATTTGGAAAGTTGTTTAAAATGACATGTCCTAGGTGAATCATGAAAGTTTGATTTTGACTAGACTGGCCCTTTAACTCAGAAATATCATATTACTTGATAAGATAGATACAGATCAATTGATTAGACTGTAGCTGATCTTGCAAATGGTGGTTGTGATAAAGGGTGGGTACATAATGTATGAATTATGCACTTTTCTGGTTGCAGTGGTGCATCCATTTTTTTTCCAGAGAGATATTGGTTTCAAGAACAAGTGTTATTGAGTCTATGGAATTGGATAAAAGTAACACTTAGCTCTGCTCAGTATTGCTCATATGAGAGCGCTTGGATTCAAATAGTTAAAGGGACACTGAACCCAATTTTTTTCTTCTGTGATTCAGATAGAACATGCAATTAAAGCAACTTTCTAATTTACTCCTATTATCAATTTTTCTTCATTCTCTTGCTATCTTTATTTGAAAAGGAAGGCATCTAAGCTTTTTTTTTTTGGTTTAGTACTATGGACAGCAATTTTTTATTGGTGGATGAATTTATCCACCAATCAGCAGGGACAACCCAGGTTGTTCACCAAAAATGGTCCGGCATCTAAACTTACATTCTTGCATTTCAAATAAAGATACCAAGAGAATGAAGAAAATTTGATAATAGGAGTAAATTAGAAAACATAATTTATGCTTACCTGATAAATTCCTTTCTTCTGTAGTGTGATCAGTCCACGGGTCATCATTACTTCTGGGATATTACTCCTCCCCAACAGGAAGTGCAAGAGGATTCACCCAGCAGAGCTGCATATAGCTCCTCCCCTCTACGTCACTCCCAGTCATTCGACCAAGGACCAACGAGAAAGGAAAAGCCAAGGGTGAAGTGGTGACTGGAGTATAAATTAAAAAATATTTACCTGCCTTAAAAACAGGGCGGGCCGTGGACTGATCACACTACAGAAGAAAGGAATTTATCAGGTAAGCATAAATTATGTTTTCTTCTGTTAAGTGTGATCAGTCCACGGGTCATCATTACTTCTGGGATACCAATACCAAAGCAAAAGTACACGGATAACGGGAGGGATAGGCAGGCTCTTTATACAGAAGGAACCACTGCCTGAAGAACCTTTCTCCCAAAAATAGCCTCCGATGAAGTAAAAGTGTCAAATTTGTAAAATTTGGAAAAAGTATGAAGCGAAGACCAAGTTGCAGCCTTGCAAATCTGTTCAACAGAGGCCTCATTCTTGAAGGCCCAAGTGGAAGCCACAGCTCTAGTAGAATGAGCTGTAATTCTTTCAGGAGGCTGCTGTCCAGCAGTCTCATAAGCTAAACGAATTATGCTACGAAGCCAAAAAGAAAGAGAGGTAGCGGAAGCTTTTTGACCTCTCCTCTGCCCAGAGTAAATGACAAACAGAGAAGACGTTTGTCGAAATTCCTTAGTTGCCTGTAAGTAAAATTTTAGAGCACGGACTACATCCAGGTTGTGCAGTAGACGTTCCTTCTTTGAAGAAGGATTTGGGCATAAAGAAGGAACAACAATCTCTTGATTGATATTCCTGTTAGTAACTACCTTAGGTAAGAACCCAGGTTTAGTACGCAGGACTACCTTATCCGAATGAAAAATCAAATAAGGAGAATCACAATGTAAGGCTGATAATTCAGAGACTCTTCGAGCCGAGGAAATAGCCATTAAAAATAGAACTTTCCAAGATAACAACTTTATATCAATGGAATGAAGGGGTTCAAGCGGAACGCCCTGTAAAACATTAAGAACAAGGTTTAAACTCCATGGTGGAGCAACAGTTTTAAACACAGGCTTAATTCTGGCCAAAGCCTGACAAAAAGCCTGGACGTCAGGAACTTCTGACAGACGTTTGTGTAACAGAATGGACAGAGCTGAGATCTGTCCCTTTAATGAACTAGCAGATAAACCCTTTTCTAAACCTTCTTGTAGAAAAGACAATATCCTAGGAATCCTAACCTTACTCCAAGAGTAACCTTTGGATTCACACCAATATAGGTATTTACGCCATATCTTATGGTAAATCTTTCTGGTAACAGGTTTCCTAGCCTGTATTAAGGTATCAATAACTGACTCAGAAAATCCACGTCTTGATAAAATCAAGCGTTCAATTTCCAAGCAGTCAGCTTCAGAGAAGTTAGATTTTGATGTTTGAAGGGACCCTGTATCAGAAGGTCCTGTTTCAGAGGTAGAGACCAAGGTGGACAGGATGACATGTCCACCAGGTCTGCATACCAAGTCCTGCGTGGCCACGCAGGTGCTATTAGAATCACTGATGCTCTCTCTTGTTTGATTCTGGCAATCAATCGAGGAAGCAACGGGAAGGGTGGAAACACGTAAGCCATCCTGAAGTCCCAAGGTGCTGTCAGAGCATCTATCAGGACTGCTCCTGGATCCCTGGATCTGGACCCGTAACGAGGAAGCTTGGCGTTCTGTCGAGACGCCATGAGATCTATCTCTGGTTTGCCCCAACGTCGAAGTATTTGGGCAAAGACCTCCGGATGAAGTTCCCACTCCCCCGGATGAAAAGTCTGACGACTTAAGAAATCCGCCTCCCAGTTCTCCACTCCCGGGATGTGGATTGCTGACAGGTGGCAAGAGTGAGACTCTGCCCAGCAAATTATCTTTGATACTTCCATCATAGCTAGGGAGCTTCTTGTCCCTCCCTGATGGTTGATGTAAGCTACAGTCGTGATGTTGTCCGACTGAAACCTGATGAACCCCCGAGTTGTCAACTGGGGCCAAGCCAGGAGGGCATTGAGAACTGCTCTCAATTCCAGAATGTTTATTGGCAGGAGACTCTCCTCCTGACTCCATTGTCCCTGAGCCTTCAGAGAATTCCAGACGGCACCCCAACCTAGAAGGCTGGCGTCTGTTGTTACAATTGTCCAGTCTGGTCTGCTGAATGGCATCCCCCTGGACAGATGTGGCCGAGAAAGCCACCATAGAAGAGAATTTCTGGTCTCTTGATCCAGATTCAGAGAAGGGGATAAGTCTGAGTAATCCCCATTCCACTGACTTAGCATGCACAGTTGCAGTGGTCTGAGGTGTAAGCGTGCAAAGGGTACTATGTCCATTGCCGCTACCATTAAGCCGATTACCTCCATGCATTGAGCCACTGACGGGTGTTGAATGGAATGAAGGGTGCGGCAAGCACTTTGAAGTCTTGTTAGCCTGTCCTCTGTCAGGTAAATCTTAATTTCTACAGAATCTATAAGAGTCCCCAGGAAGGGAACTCTTGTGAGTGGAACGAGTGAACTTTTCTTTTCGTTCACCTTCCATCCATGTGACCTTAGAAATGCCAGCACTAACTCTGTATGAGACTTGGCAGTTTGAAAGCTTGAAGCTTGTATCAGAATGTCGTCTAGGTATGGAGCTACCGAGATTCCCCGCGGTCTTAGTACCGCCAGAAGAGCACCCAGAACCTTTGTGAAGATTCTTGGAGCTGTAGCCAATCCGAATGGAAGAGCCACAAACTGGTAATGCCTGTCTAGGAAGGCAAACCTTAGGTACCGATAATGATCTTTGTGAATCGGTATGTGAAGGTAAGCATCTTTTAAATCTACAGTGGTCATGTATTGACCCTCTTGGATCATAGGTAAAATTGTCCGAATAGTCTCCATCTTGAACGATGGAACTCTTAGGAATTTGTTTAGGATCTTTAAGTCCAGGATTGGTCTGAAAGTTCCCTCTTTTTTGGGAACCACAAACAGTTTTGAGTAAAACCCCTGTCCCTGTTCCGATCGTGGAACTGGATGGATTACTCCCATTAACAAGAGCTCTTGTACGCAGCGTAGAAACGCCTCTTTCTTTGTCTGGATTGTTGACAATCTTGACAGATGAAATCTCTCTCTTGGAGGAGAGTATTTGAAGTCCAGAAGGTATCCCTGAGATATTATCTCTAGCGCCCAGGGATCCTGAACATCTCTTGCCCAAGCCTGGGCGAAGAGAGAAAGTCTGCCCCCCACTAGATCCGATCCCGGATCGGGGGCCCTCAATTCATGCTGTTTTAGGGGCAGCAGCAGGTTTCCTAGTCTGCTTGCCCTTGTTCCAGGACTGGTTAGGTTTCCAGCCTTGTCTGTAGCGAGCAACAGCTCCTTCCTGTTTTGGTGCAGAGGAAGTTGATGCTGCTCCTGCTTTGAAATTACGAAAGGAACGAAAATTAGACTGTCTAGTCTTGGCTTTGGCTTTGTCCTGAGGCAGGGCATGGCCTTTACCTCCTGTAATGTCAGCGATAATCTCTTTCAACCCGGGCCCGAATAAGGTCTGCCCTTTGAAAGGTATATTAAGCAATTTAGACTTAGAAGTAACATCAGCTGACCAGGATTTTAGCCACAGCGCCCTGCGTGCCTGAATGGCGAATCCTGAATTCTTCGCCGTAAGTTTAGTAAGATGTACTACGGCCTCCGAAATGAATGAATTAGCTAGTTTAAGGACTCTAAGCCTGTCCGTAATGTCGTCCAGAGTAGCTGAACCAATGTTCTCTTCCAGAGACTCAATCCAGAATGCCGCTGCAGCCGTGATCGGCGCAATGCATGCAAGGGGTTGCAATATAAAACCTTGTTGAACAAACATTTTCTTAAGGTAACCCTCTAACTTTTTATCCATTGGATCTGAAAAAGCACAGCTATCCTCCACCGGGATAGTGGTACGCTTAGCTAAGGTAGAAACTGCTCCCTCCACCTTAGGGACCGTTTGCCATAAGTCCCTTGTGGTGGCGTCTATTGGAAACATTTTTCTAAATATCGGAGGGGGTGAGAACGGCACACCGGGTCTATCCCACTCCTTAGTAACAATTTCAGTAAGTCTCTTAGGTATAGGAAAAACCTCAGTACTCGTCGGTACCGCAAAATATTTATCCAACCTACACATTTTCTCTGGTATTGCAACTGTTTTACAATCATTCAGAGCCGCTAACACCTCCCCTAGTAATACACGGAGGTTTTCCAGTTTAAATTTAAAATTTGAAATATCTGAATCCAGTCTGTTTGGATCAGAACCGTCACCCACAGAATGAAGTTCTCCGTCCTCATGTTCTGCCACCTGTGACGCAGTGTCTGACATGGCCCTAATATTATCAGCGCACTCTGTTCTCACCCCAGAGTGATCACGCTTACCTCTTAGTTCTGGTAATTTAGCCAAAACCTCAGTCATAACAGTAGCCATATCCTGTAATGTGATTTGTAATGGCCGCCCAGATGTACTCGGCGCTACAATATCACGCACCTCCCTCTGAGCGGGAGATGTAGGTACTGACACGTGAGGCGAGTTAGTCGGCATAACTCTCCCCTCGTTGTTTGGTGAAATTTGTTCAATTTGTACAGATTGACTTTTATTTAAAGTAGCATCAATACAGTTAGTACATAAATTTCTATTGGGCTCCACTTTGGCATTGCAACAAATGACACAGGTATCATCCTCTGAATCAGACATGTTTAACACACTAGCAAATAAACTTGCAACTTGGAAATACAATTCAATTAGAATAATATTAAAATGTACTGTGCCTTTAAGAAGCACAGAAGATCTATGACAGTTGAAAATTAATAAATTGAAACAGTTATAGCCTCAATCCTTGTAAACAACACAACTTTAGCAAAGGTTTAATCCCATTAGCAAAGATAACAAATTCTGAAAGCAGGAAACAAATTACAGAATAAACGTTTTTTATCTCAGTCAAACTATAATTCTCACAGCTCTGCTGAGAGAAATTACCTCCCTCAAAATAAGTTTTGAAGACCCCTGAGCTCTGTAGAGATGAACCGGATCATGCAGGGAATACAATGAGTTGCTGACTGAAATATTTGATGCATAGAAAAAGCGCCAAAAAACGGCCCCTCCCCCTCACACACAGCAGTGAGGGAGAACAGAAACTGTCAGAAAAACAGATTAAGCAACTGCCAAGTGGAAAAATGGTGCCCAAACATTTATTCACACAGTACCTCAGCAAATGAAAACGATTTTACATTCCAGCAAAAACGTTAAACATAATCTCTAGTTATTAAACAGCTTTATGTATTTCTTACAGTGTAATTCTAGTGAAGTACCATTCCCCAGAATACTGAAGTGTAAAGTATACATACATGACATTATATCGGTATGGCAGGATTTTCTCATCAATTCCATTGTCAGAAAATAAAAACTGCTACATACCTCTATGCAGATTCATCTGCCCGCTGTCCCCTGATCTGAAGTTTACCTCACTCCTCAGATGGCCGAGAACAGCAATATGATCTTAACTACTCCGGCTAAAATCATAGCAAAACTCTGGTAGATTCTTCTTCAAACTCTGCCAGAGAGGTAATAACACACTCCGGTGCTATTTTAAAATAACAAACTTTTGATTGAAGATATAAAACTAAGTATAATCACCATAGTCCTCTCACACATCCTATCTAGTCGTTGGGTGCAAGAGAATGACTGGGAGTGACGTAGAGGGGAGGAGCTATATGCAGCTCTGCTGGGTGAATCCTCTTGCACTTCCTGTTGGGGAGGAGTAATATCCCAGAAGTAATGATGACCCGTGGACTGATCACACTTAACAGAAGAAAGTTGCTTAAAATTTCATGCTCTATCTGAATCAGTGTCCCTTTAAAGCATGCAGATCAATCTTGCAGGCTCAACTTTCCAATGTCCTACTTACTGGAGTAGGTAGAAACAAGCTGAAAAGATGCAAGGGGTTAAGGGGAGAAGCGCCATACAAAAGATCTAAGTGTAGATGGGGTAAAAAGCATTCAATTTAATACCAAATAGACAAATGCACACTTACAATAAAACACCTCACTTAAAGCTGAGGAACACTTATATGGCACATCGGTATAAAAGCAAGACTGTTGGTAGCTGTCACCTGTATCTTCTGATCCCACTAGGGTTGCCACCTCAGCCATGTTTTCCTGGACACTTATGAGTTATACATGCTGCAGGGTGTGCAGGTAGGTACATGAATTTCCACCCTGGACAGCACACAAATAGTGACACTGAACAGCACTATTCATATTCCTTTCTGCACACCCTGCAGCATGTATAATTCATATTTGTCCAGGAAAACATGACCTAGATGGCAACCCTAGATTCCACGGTGCTGGCAAGGCAGAAGTCATGTTGTCTTTATCCACAACACTAATAGTGGATATAATTCACAGGTGGATTCTTTCTTAAGCGACTATTCCTCAACCGGAGACTCAGGCAGAGGTGAAAAATATCCATAACAGGTACTTGCAATAAAACAAGCTGCGATAGGTGGGCCTGGCCTAACGCGCTTTGCGGGTCCAATCCAGTTTCATCAGAAGCATGCCCACCTATCCAGACCTATCCTCTTATGTACTCTATTCAGAGACAAACTCACCTATTGCAGCAGCTCCGTTGCTATTGTTTATAATCACAAATGTACGTAATGTACGCATCTGTATTAATATATATCAGCCTGTTATTAAAATACCTAGTTCAACCATAGTAAGTGACTATGTAGGAACCCGCCCACTTTCTCACGTATCACTTTTAAAGCAACTTTTCATCACAGGTTCATAACATCTCATTACCACTTATTACCACTCATTACCACTTATCAAAGCTGCTCATTCCTATGATGATGCGTAGTGGCCAGACGCATAACGTAGCACAATACCACTTTCTCACTCCTACTAGTTCCTTTTAATAGTATAATGCGTCCATTAATGTAATGAATCTATTTTAATACTATTGGCTATAAGATGTTGCCCCAAGGACCCTGACTCATTACATCCTTATGTATTATCCCTTCTCTATGCATCTTGCCTAGACTTGTAATACTAATAATCTATATTCATATATCATATGTGTACTCCCAAATAAAAATAAAGATTTAAATAACGATAAAAATGGGGGGGGGGGTCTGTCAGAGGAATTTCCAAGCAGGTTGTATTAAACATACACTCCCTTTATAAAAAAGCTGCAAGGTCAATGTCTATATTCAGACCATTTTGATTCAAAGTACCCAAACGATAAATCCAATATGTTTCTCTTTTACGAAGGGTTAACAACCGATCCCCTCCTCTTATGTGCTGTTCCACTTGTTCAAATGCTTTTACCTTTAAGCCTTTTGGATTCTTCCCATGTGCAACAGCAAAATGTGCTGATACACTGTGTTTCATATAACCCTCTTCTATATTATTTATGTTCCCCCAATCTAGTCTTGAAATTCCTCTTCGTCCTTCCAATGTACTTAAGGGAACATTCACACTCTAATTGATACACTACAAATTGTGATCTGCAGTTAATAAATCCTTCGATGGGAAACATATTCCCATCCGACATAGCCTTTACCTGCCTGTTATTGAATCTACGCCATTGCTTACTTATAGGACTATGTGGAAGGTCAACAAGATGCCAAAAAAGGGTGAATTTACAGAAGAACAAAGTGGAAAAAGCATGCACAAAGCCCATGTCTGATACATTTTGAGTCAACTGGCCTATTTAAAGCAGAGAAAGTAGATTCTACCATGTTCAATCATCTCCAAGATAACAATCTCCCCTATGAGTTGCATGGACCATAGTCTTTTCAATATAATACTGGTGCAATCATTTTATTTAAATAGAAAGTCCAGTCAAAATGAAGAACATATCTAGGTAGACTCAGAAGCACAAATTAAAAAAGGGCTAGGCGGGCCGCACTCCTCTTCACACGGATGGTGGAACAAATCTAAGTAGTCAGACAAACAAGAGAGGGACGCCTCATGTGTGTATCAATCAGTAGCCATAAAGATGGATATAATGTGCATAGCAAAGGGTTACAATACTCACATTTCACCTCCTTATGTGCTGGTAGTCGCAAGCTGATATTTTCAGGTGTATCAGCTCACCTATTCCCAGTGACCGGAACTGTCCAAGGATTCCTCCAGAGTCTCCAGCCGAACTTCACTCTGTGTATGAACTTGCTATATGTAAAAGGCTTGCACACACTGCTTATTAAAACATTGGTTTATTAAAAAAAATTGGTTAAAACAAAGCAGTGAATATAATGAGGGACATGTGAGTGCTCCCCCAAACATATGCAACGCGTTTCTCAGCACAAAGTTGTTTCATCATGCCTCCATCCTCTTAAATTTCACGCTACCTCTTTTTTTCAAACTTCCAAAAGACCTTCTCTTAAATCAGACTCCTGGTACATTTTCCTACTGCTACATCTTTAATCAAATAATACACAAGACCCACATTATAAGATTTTGTAATGACACACACACCATTATGTCACATATGATATGCCAGATACATTTCCTCAGTAAGACCCAACCTATTGATAATGAAGCACTTACAACGTGACATTACTCAGCCAGCAATCTCATTGTTTAGTTTCTTATATCCCTCTAGCTATAAATCATCCATCCCTGTTTCTCAAGTCTCTAAAGTAATATACACAGCCTCTTCAGTCTATGTGTAGGTACTTGACCCCAATTATTCCTAAAATACACCCAATTTTGTGTCTGCGTAAATAACCATTGATTCCAGCCAGCTTCTTTCTGTTGGAACACACTAAATGACTAATAAATTGTCAAGTTACTGGCTGTTATAGGTTTAAACTGGCGCACACATATGCTTCTTAAGACTTTAAATGCATCATTGACTCTCATATTCCCAAGACTGGAAGACCCTGAGGGTTCACATTCTTATATTAAAGGGAGGGGGCATAAGGAACTGGAAGGTTTATAAGAAGCACCAACTGGAGAGTTAAACTACACGGGGGAAGCAGCTGTGGGAGATGGCAACAGCTATCCAAATAAGGATCCAGACAGGGATATGAGCTGGGTAGGTGACAACTTAATGAAGCACAGTTTCTAAGGACACATTTAGACAGTGCTGGGTATTTAAATGACCACAGGTTAACAGGATAGGCTATGGCAGTGCAGGTCTCTGATATGGGATGATTTACAGACTGCAGATTAAGAGGAAAGGCTCAGAGATTGATGGGGATCTAATGTTTGGAGACATAATAACAGGACAGGCTTAGACAGCAGTGGGGATATCTTATGTAGGGTGAATTATTTACTGCAGATTAACACAACAGGCTCAGAATTTTACAGAATTCAGATTAACTGCAGTACTGAGTTTCAAATGTAGGGTGAATTATTTACTGCAGATTAACAGAACAGGCTCAGAATTTTACAGAATTCAGATTAACTGCAGTACTGAATGTCAAATGTAGGGTGACAAACTGATGGCAGATTAGCAAGACAATTTCAAACATTGATTTACTGACAGCAAATTATCAGGACAGGTTTAAGGAGTGTTGGTGTCTCATGCATTCAGACAGCAGATTATCAAGAAAGGTTAAAACAAATGTTGGGTGTCAGGGTGACCTCCTAACTTACATTAACTTAAAGCCATTTAAACCCAAAATATTTATTTCATTATTCAGATAGAGAACACAATTTAAAAAAAAAAGTTTCCAATTTACTTCTATTATCAAATTTGCTTCCTTCTCATGATATTCTTTGTTGAAGAGATACCTAGGTAGGTAGCATGCACGTGCCTGAAGACACACTTATGAGCTTACATCCTTGATTTTCAAAAAAGGATAACAAGAAAACAGAAAATTTGATAACAGAAGTAAATTGGAACGTTGTTTAAAATTGTGTGCTCTATCAGACTCATAAAAGAAAAAATGTGGGTTTTATGTCCCTTTAAACCAGACATGCTGGCCTGTTCAGTGCATGTAAACCCCTGATTGCACATTATCAGGACAGGTTGAGACAGCTGGGTTTATCGCAATGTTAAATCCAGGCATTGTTTGTTTAACTCCTGTCCTCTAACTCACCCTCAGTTATTTAATGCCCCTAGGATACTGTGAGCTACAGTTTAGGTGGAAAATTTGAGTCTCAGTAGTGGTGGCAGAATAGGGAGATGATTTCATTGTTAGTTACTCATTATTGAACATAATGCACTTAATCTGTTACCTGAAATTGTGATTATGTACAACAGGAGTGTGAATATATACAGATGCTTATATACAGAATAAGTTTGTCAGGGTATATATATTCACCTCCCTGTGTACATGTTGTACATTCTGTGTGCATGTATCCATTTATTTGTATTCTTTTATTTTTTAATCATTTTATTTATTTGATCTATTTTTTTATTTATTTTTTTTTAGCTGTGAAATCTATTTAACACATAATTACAGCTTCTAGTATTTCACACCGTTGTCATAGGAATACGTTATTGGGTCTATTTTGAACCATCATAATTTCAGTGCAAAAACACTGAATGACAACAGCTCTGTGATTTGCTTTTTCATCTTTTATTAAAAGGACATTCAAGTAAAATTTCCATCTATGCACTGAGAATTATTTGCTGCACCGCAAAAGATCTGCAGAAAAAAATACATGTTTTAAAAGCATTTAAAAAAGTAATTTTATCAGACAAATATACTTAGTTTCACCACTTGAATTTTATTTATTTTACTTTTATCGCTGTGGCCAATTAAAGACATTATATAAATGAGCTCCTGCACATTTCAACCAATCACTGTTCAGCATATATGAATCTCAAGGTTCTGCACTCCAACCTCTCTGGTGGAAGTTAATTTTCAGAGCTGAAAAGGGACATTTTCTTTGCATAAATGTTTTGTAGATGATCCATTTATATAGCCTATACAGCTTTATTTTTTTTTTTTTTTAAATGTATAGTTTTGCTTATTTTTTTAAATAACATTGCACTGATTTTCAGACTCCTAACCAAGCCCCAAAGTTTTAGGAGAATACTGATGTCTACCTACTCCAGCTTGCTCCTGTTTGTGTAAATAGTCTTTTCATATGCAGAGGAAGAGGGAGGGGAGGAGGGTCTGATTTTTTTTTATATAGAACCATATACAGTGGGTGTTCCAGCTAACCTTTTCAACAGAGCTAAACTGGGAGCTTCTAAGTAAGTTTTTAAATGGTTTTATACTGGATTTTTTAGATCAGTGTCTGTGCATATTATTCTGTATAGTATTGTCTATTACATGCAGTTAAATAAAAATGTGTGTATACTGTCCCTTTAATTAATAGCAGGCTAGATTACAAGTAGCACAGAGTGCTTATCTGTGTTCAGGTCTCACTCAAAGTATAAAGCACAATCTGGTATCATACATGGAGGCTACAAATGTTAACCAAAACCTTAACGGTCAAAACGTTTTAACATTCCCTATACTTGTAATGGATAGCACAGAGAGGTATCAGCATACTCATTGTGCTCATATCCCAAGTTGCTTGATTGCAATGCAAACTACCAATTTAAAATGTAGAGCTTTTTAAGACCAGAGGTAAACGTTTATCACTTGCTAGTTTGCAAAGCAAAACACATGAAAATGCTATGTAAATAATAGATACATTTACACACTACTTAGGAAACACATGGTTATTGATGAAAAGAAGGTTTTGTGACAGAATTTAATAGATATGGTATATGACAAGTGGTGGGACCTGGAAGGGGTCAAAGGAGTATGTGTGCCAGAGGCTGCTGCAGAAGCTATTATGGGGGGGGGGCAAACACTCCTTTGTGAGTCAGGGCAGGGGAGCCACAGGTGTTTTGATCATATATATACTGTATATATATATATATTTTCTGCAATAAAATATCAGGTCCGACAGACATCGCTGAATGCGGAGAGCAATACGCTCTCTGTATTCAGCATCGCACCAGCAGCTCACAAGAGCTGCTGGTTCAACGCCGCCCCCTGCAGACTCGCGGCCAATCGGCCGCCAGCAGGGAGGTGTCAATCAACCCGATCATACTCGTTAGACCGCTGCTTCATAACTGCATAAATGTGTCTGTCTATGTGTCTGACTATGTGTCTGTCTATGTGTCTGTCTATGTGTCTGTCTATATGTCTGTCTATGTGTCTGACTATGTGTCTGTCTATGTGTCTGTCTATGTGTCTGTCTATGTGTCTGTCTATGTGTCTGTCTATGTGTCTGTCTATGTGTCTGTCTATGTGTCTGTCTATGTGTCTGACTATGTGTCTGACTATGTGTCTGTCTATGTGTCTGTCTATGTGTCTGTCTATGTGTCTGTCTATGTGTCTGACTATGTGTCTGTCTATGTGTCTGTCTATGTGTCTGTCTATGTGTCTGTCTATGTGTCTGACTATGTGTCTGTCTATGTGTCTGTCTATGTGTCTGTCAGTATATGTGTTTTAGCGAGTCAATTCAAATATGTAATTTTATTGTATTAGTATTTGAGTGTGTTACCAGGCCCGGCGCTTTGCATAAGGCAGCTTAGGCATTCGCCTTAGGGCGCACAAGGAGGTGGGCGCAATCCTGGAGCGGCAGATATGCAACAGCCAAAACTTTCATATTTTTTCATTTAGCCTGCCTAAATCTGACCTGACTTATATAATGAGTTAGCAATAGCAATGTTGTTATGCCATACATTTAACTGTTATCTATTTAATTTTACATGTGGGTGGGTAGGTCAGGTCACAGGTACCATAAACGCATATGACACTGACAGTGATAGACAGGCAGCTTTACAGTGCAGCCGCAACGAACAAAGTGTTGGCTGCCTGCCTCTGCGCTCTGCCTGGGAAAACAAACAGCCTGCTGCACTGTCACACACACACAAGTTTGTGATGTAATGTCCGTGCGGTGCCGCAGTCAGAGCCCATGCGATGCTGGAGGCGGAGCTGAAGTGTGATATGAGTGTGTTTTAAAGCCCGCCACCGGACCGGACACTGGGAGCGGTGATCAGCGATGCCAGATCCAGGCTTTCAGCACAGACAGCAGGTTACATCTGTACTGCCTGCCCTCCTCCCTTACTCTCCCACTGGTGGTGTGAGTGGGATTTCCTGCTGTGCTCCCACGCTCACCCGGTCCTGGAAAACTTCTCCCAGCTACAGCGGCAGCCCGACTGCACAGAGGCACATGGCCAATGGCCATGCACTGAGGGAGAACATAAGTTATAACAACATTACATTATCAATATTGAGCGAGGTAAGTCCTCCTGGCCTGCAACAGTGGCACTTGTATCAGTACTGCTCCTGCTGGATCATACTTCATTTTTTAAGATTATTTTTTAGGAGCTAGTAAGTCAGTTACATAAAACCAAGCACATGTAACATGATAATTAGAGCCTGCATCTTTAGGTACACTTGGAGTGGAGTTTGGCCTTACCATTATATATGAAATTAATTCTATACTTTTATGGGATAAAAGATTTTAATGCCTATTTGCAACAGTTTGTCTCCTGAGTTCAAACTAACTAATGCTTTTATTGCTCATAGATAATAAGTACATACACATAACACACATATATTTACATGTGTACACGCAAACACACACACAACACACACTCATACACATGCATATAGACACACAACATGCAGACACTCATACATACACACACTTATGCACACATACACGCACACACATATATGTGTATATATATATGCATGCACAAACACACACAATATACATGCATATACACACACAACACACATGGCCATGCACTGATGGGAAAACATCAATATTGAGGGAGGTAAGTCCTCCTGGGAGTGGGACGGTGGCTCTATCTGTTATCTATTTCAGTCAGACTGCTGTGCTGTGTCACTCACACTTTGACCCCTCATTTACTGTCACTGGCAGTAATAATCAATTTGATTAAGGTGTAATGCACTACCACTGTCTTATTTGTTATGGAGCACAACCATTGTCTATTTTGTTAAGCAGCACAACCACTGTCTGACTTTCTATGCAGCACAACCATTATCTGATTTGCTATGCAGCACAACCGTTGTCTGATTTGCTATGCAGCACAACCGTTGTCTGATTTGCTATGCAGCACAACCGTTGTCTGATTTGCTATGCAGCACAACCGTTGTCTGATTTGCTATGCAGCACAACCGTTGTCTGATTTGCTATTCAGCACTACCACTGTCTAATTTGCTATGCTGCAGTACCACTGTCTGATTTGCTATGCTGCACTACCACTGTTTGATTTGAATTTAGCCACCAATCAGCAAGTGCTACCCAGGTGCTGAACCAAAAATGGGCCAGCTCCTAAGCTTACATTCCTGCTTTTTAAATACAGATACCAAGAGAATTTTTTTTTTTTTAATAATAGGAGTTAATTAAAAAGTTGCTTAAAATGTCATGCTCTATCTGAATCATGATGGAAAAAAATGTGGGTTTCATATCACTTTAACTAGCAATGGGATGGTATGTAATGGGGGGGGGCGGCAAAATGTATTCTCGCCTGTGTGGCCAAAAATCCTAGCACCGGCCCTGTGTGTTACTCCCCTGTGTGTGTGCTGACAAAATGTGTTGATCATTGCTCCCTCTGTGTTTATAACATAAAAAGGGTTAGTCAGGATTTGTAGTAAGTATGTCATCAACAAGAATGTTTTTTTTTTCTTTTCTTGTGTCACTGGCACAGATGTATTAATCATATTTCCATGTGTTAAAGGGACATTTTCTCCTTGCATAAATGTTTTGTAGATGATTCATTTATAAAGCCCATCTGTGAGTGTTTTTGTAAAAATGTATAGTTTTGCTTTTTTTTTAATAACATTGTGCTGATTTTCAGACTCCTAACCAAGCCTCGCAGTATCAGATGTATACACGCATTTGCAGACTCTTGCTGACTCCTGTTTGTCTAATCTGTCTTTTAATATGCAGGGAGGGGATGGGGAGAGAGTGTCTGCTCCCAGTCCCTTTCAGTGGGGGTTCCAGCTAACCTCATCAACAGAGCTAAACTGGGAGCTTCTAAGTAAGTTTTTAAAGGGTTTTATACTGGATTTTTAGATCAGTATCTGTGCATATTCTTCTTTACAGGGAGTGCAGAATTATTAGGCAAATTAGTATTTTGACCACATCATCCTCTTTATGCATGTTGTCTTACTCCAAGCTGTATAGGCTCGAAAGCCTACTACCAATTAAGCATATTAGGTGATGTGCATCTCTGTAATGAGAAGGGGTGTGGTCTAATGACATCAACACCCTATATCAGGTGTGCATAATTATTAGGCAACTTCCTTTCCTTTGGCAAAATGGGTCAAAAGAAGGACTTAACAGGCTCAGAAAAGTAAAAAATAGTGAGATATCTTGCGGAGGGATGCAGCACTCTTAAAATTGCAAAGCTTCTGAAGCGTGATCATCGAACAAGCAAGCGTTTCATTCAAAATAGTCAACAGGGTCGCAAGAAGCGTGTGGAAAAACCAAGGCGCAAAATAACTGCCCATGAACTGAGAAAAGTCAAGCGTGCAGCTGCCAAGATGCCACTTGCCACCAGTTTGGCCATATTTCAGAGCTTCAACATCACTGGAGTGCCCAAAAGCACAAGGTGTGCAATACTCAGAGACATGGCCAAGGTAAGAAAGGCTGAAAGACGACCACCACTGAACAAGACACACAAGCTGAAACGTCAAGACTGGGCCAAGAAATATCTCAAGACTGATTTTTCTAAGGTTTTATGGACTGATGAAATGAGAGTGAGTCTTGATGGGCCAGATGGATGGGCCCGTGGCTGGATTGGTAAAGGGCAGAGAGCTCCAGTCCGACTCAGACGCCAGCAAGGTGGAGGTGGAGTACTGGTTTGGGCTGGTATCATCAAAGATGAGCTTGTGGGGCCTTTTCAGGTTGAGGATGGAGTCAAGCTCAACTCCCAGTCCTACTGCCAGTTTCTGGAAGACACCTTCTTCAAGCAGTGGTACAGGAAGAAGTCTGCATCCTTCAAGAAAAACATGATTTTCATGCAGGACAATGCTCCATCACACGCGTCCAAGTACTCCACAGCGTGGCTGGCAAGAAAGGGTATAAAAGAAGAAAATCTAATGACATGGCCTCCTTGTTCACCTGATCTGAACCCCATTGAGAACCTGTGGTCCATCATCAAATGTGAGATTTACAAGGAGGGAAAACAGTACACCTCTCTGAACAGTGTCTGGGAGGCTGTGGTTGCTGCTGCACGCAATGTTGATGGTGAACAGATCAAAACACTGACAGAATCCATGGATGGCAGGCTTTTGAGTGTCCTTGCAAAGAAAGGTGGCTATATTGGTCACTGATTTGTTTTTGTTTTGTTTTTGAATGTCAGAAATGTATATTTGTGAATGTTGAGATGTTATATTTCTTTCACTGGTAAAAATAAATAATTGAAATGGGTATATATTTGTTTTTTGTTAAGTTGCCTAATAATTATGCACAGTAATAGTCACCTGCACACACAGATATCCCCCTAAAATAGCTAAAACTAAAAACAAACTAAAAACTACTTCCAAAAATATTCAGCTTTGATATTAATGAGTTTTTTGGGTTCATGGAGAACATGGTTGTTGTTCAATAATAAAATGAATCCTCAAAAATACAACTTGCCTAATAATTCTGCACTCCCTGTATAGTAGTCTATTACATGAAGTTATATGAAAATTGGTGTATACTGTCCCTTTGACTTGCAGGAAGAAGGTCATTAACTGCTGATGTGAGAAATATCAATGAAAAGGTTAGGGAAGGCTTTGGGTGGGATGTTGGGGAGTGGCCATTCAAGTTTCCCGTGTGCTGCAGCTTAAACACTTTATTTGTAAATGATAACTGTAGATTAGATCACTTTCTTCCTTTCATGCTATAATTACAGCATGGAACATTTGGCAACTATTGTACATGAGGGAACAGGTATGTATTACTACCAAGTGGAATAAGCAATAGTGGCACTTAAGAGGTTAAATCACTGATTTATGTGATACACAAACACACACCAGCTGACACTTTCTGGGCACACTGCAGTGCAGGACTTAGTGACACTGTTTGACCTTAAGGGGATTAGCTCACGCCCACAAGTGTGTTGGTCCTAACTCTCTCTCAAACTATCTTACTATATGAGCTGACCTCCAGCAGGTATCTATTTTATCTGCACTGGTCTCTCTGACATCTAATAACTCAGGCCAGTTTCACATGGATGGAGGCACAAGACAATTGTTACCATACATAGCAAGCTTAGCTAAGGTTATGGGCAGGACTCATGGAATAGAATGGGTTAAGATTCCACAACATGACCAGCACATCTCATCATTATACTGAGAGCTCCTCAGATTGTTACATTCAAAATGTCACATTCTCTGACAAACACACCCATTCCCTATTATCTTATTTCCCTGTTATCTTATACAAATTCTTATCCTATGTATCAGCGGTCGCCAACCAGTGGTCCATGGACCATTGGTGGTCCATGAGAAGATGTTGGTGGTCCTTGACACCATCAAGCAGGAATTAATCTCCTCTGATGGTGTCACCCCTGTCGTGCCGCAACTCCCTACAGTGCCTGGCTGAACATCAGTAAAAACCAATGGAGGAGGAGTTAAATTACAATCTCCCTACGCATGTTGCGTAGTACTGCGCAACTTGGTAGCTAGATTGTATTTTTAACTCCTCCCGTCCGGTGCACTGCTCAGAGGAAGATGATTCCATGCTAAAGCCAGAAGAGGTTGGTATAGTCTTGGCTTGAAATAGTGGAATTAAACTATATATATAAAAAAAAAATCTTACAAATGTTTTTCTAATTTTTTTATTTATTTTCTTCCCTTTACCTGTCTCTTTGTAGTAGTTTTCCTAATTCCTTCAGATGGACTTACATCGCTGTCTTCCTCCCCTCCATCTTCTTTTTTTAAAATTAAATATTAATTATTTTTCATTCTAATAATTTTCCCGCGCACAAAGCCATTCCACCTGAATTCTAGTAATTGCCATCCAGCAGATCAGCCATATCCCACCAGTATTATAGTAATTGCCAGTAACATCAGTCGTGGTTAGCTCACATCCATATTGAGATCTTTCTGATATAAACTTAATTTATGACTCCAATGTCTGTCCATGATCATAGGTAGTATTGAATAATTCCTAAATGGGGAGGTTAACATTTTTTTCCCACTTTCTGCCTCTCTGTTTCCAGCTCAAACGTTGTTACTCACCCTTCATCTGTCATTTGGAAGTATTCTTAGTTCTGTCATTCAGTTAGTTAATTCCAAAAAATAATTTTTAAAAATGTGTAAATATATACACAATGTAAACTTAGCTATGGTTATACTAGCTATGTACAGTATGTGTGTGTGTGTATATATATATATATATATATATATATATATATATATATATATACATACATACAGTACATATACATTATACAGGTTTGTACCTTTTTTTAAAAAAAAAAAAAATCATGTTAGTGGTCCACGGGTTTCAAAATTGTGAGTTTAGTGGTCCCTGAGGTCCGAAAGGTTGGCGATCTTTGCTATGTATAGTACATTTCCTTTTTATTTATATTATTTATTCCTATTATCTTTTTTCTTAGCTTAAAGAATAGTTTACTCCTTTTAAATCCATGACTCCATGAAGGTCATTAGATTGCAAGCTCTGTTGGTACAGGGATATTTTATGTGCATGTTGCTGGCATCATTCAACAGGCGTTAATGATTTATTTTTTTTAAAGAATTTTACAGATACTTTTTATGGCTCAGGGGAACATCATTCCTTCACGCTCCACCCTTACAAACCACCACAGGAGCAATAGGACTTGGTGATTTTCCAAGCTCCTCCATCCGAATCATGAGTCCCTTGTGACTGGGAGAAATATTACCCCAGAGGAGGTTAATGTTTAATGAGGGCTGTCTCCAATGTTTGTCCTATCCAAGCTGTCATTGGCATTGCACATTCAGAGCATCGAGCAGAAGGCGAGAGGTTGTGTGTGACTGGAGAGATGTCTGATGGTAAGGAAAGGATGCTGTAAACTTTCTCTAACCTTCCCTGACAACACAATGTATTAAAAGCCTATCCCCAAGATTATACTGCCTCTTATATCAGACCCCATTTTCCCCAAAGCAGACAATCCCGCTCCCCAGATTAAACCCACCTGTTCCCAAAAATCACATTCACCTATCCCATAAATCAGACTTTCATCCCAGTTACATATAAACAGATCAGAAACTTGTATTGCTTAACTGTTTAGACCCATTTATGCACAACCTAGATTTAGTTCCCCAGAACAGACCCTCTAATTCTAGCCAGATTAAATAACAAAGATTATTCAACCCATACTTAATTCTACTAACCACAACTATAATCCAGGTATATTCCCCACCAAATCAGATGCACAAATTCCCTTAGATATTTGATTTTTTAAATTTGACTTTTTGATAAATATGGCATTCTGTGCTAGATCAAACCCCTCTTATTATGTTAGAGAGTAGGTACCAATAGATCAGACCTTTTCATAATAGTGATAAAACAGAATCAGCCATCTTTATTTTCATAAAGATAACCCCTTTATTACTCTCCATATTTGACTACTCTCTATTTGAAACCATTTTCCCCATCAGTTTAAATAGCCCATATAAAAAACCTCCGTATTATACACTGATTTTCCATCGCTATATTGTTATGAGAACCCCCAATAAAATCATCTGATTATATCACCTACAGATAAGACACAGTATCACAAGCAATATATTTTTAAAAATTCCAAGACAAATTAGATAAATGCCAAATGATAGTGCCCTTCAATAATCAAAAATATATTCCCCTCCAGAAAGGCAACCCCAGGTCAGGCACATGTCAACTCTAAACCAATTTTAGACTATGTAGTTTCCCATCAAATGATATCTGTTTGCCTTTGCCCCTGTGCCTTTCTCTGAATGCCTTTTAGACACTGTTCAGTCATACAAGCAGACTTTATTCTTCGTGCCACCTCTGCACCCTCTTTTCAAAAACTACCTTTTGTTCTAAAATATATTTGTATCCTCATATATTGATACAGACTCCTGTAGGTGAATCCTGCTACCTGCAGACATTATATCCTTAATAATTTCATAAACTTTATCAGTTTTAAAACTCATTTAAGTAACTGGAAAATGTTCATATTTTGTTCCCTTTGAAACAAAACCTTTCCAAGCATGGGTGTCAGGAATGGGATCAGGAGGGCTTCCCCTTCTCTTCGTCCACATAATTTTGCTTATTCTCCAGTTAAAGGGACATGAAACCCAAAAATTGTCTTTCATGATTTAGGTAGAACATACAATTTTAAACAACTTTCCAGTTTACTTCTATTATCAAATTTGTTTCATTCTCTTGGTATCATTTGTTGAAGGAGCAGCAATGCACTACTGGTTTCTAACTGAACACATGTGTGAGCCAATGACAATTGTTATATATATGCAACCACCAATCAGCAGCTAGAACCTTTGCTGCTCCTGAGCTTACCTAGATAAACCTTTCAGCAAAGGATAACAATAGAAGGAAGCAAAATAAATAATACAAGTACATTGGAAAGTTGTTTAAAATTGCATGCTCTTTCTGAATCACGAAAGAAAAAAATGTGGGTTTCATGTCTCTTTAAATATATATTAGTATTTGTCTACATGAACATTATTAGTATCAGGACATATGTTTAATGTTGGCCCCCTACCCAAAAAGATATTTCTGCATATGCCCATGCTTCCAAGCAAACCATCTCTTCTGCATCTGTAAAACACTATGAACAATTTATTTTTATTTTCTCTTACTCTTTTCTCTACAAGCTCTTCTCTCTCTGAGCCTGATGATCTAAATCCCTGATGATATAAAACCTATATAGCACAGTTGTCCAACCTAAGAATTAGGGCCACAAATCAACCTAATCTAATGCATATTTGGCCATGGGCTTGTCTAAACGAAATACTGTATGTATCTAGCACATGACTACTTTTGTCTAACAGTAACAATATTCCTCTTGAAAGAAACATGGAAGTCAAGATCAAATGTTCCTTATTGAGATATAAAATACAATTTGAAAAACAAATTCAATTTAGTTTACAATTTTCACTTTGTATTCTTTTTTTAAAATGTATCTGTTTTACTTGAGAGAATATCTAAATAGGCACCGGAGTGTGCAAGTGTCTTGAACACTATAGGTAACATTCTTGCAAAACTGCTGCCATATAGAGCTCCAGAATTGGGCCGGCTCCTAAGCATATTTTCCTGCATTTCAACCAAAGATACCAAGAGAACAAAAAAATTAAAATAGAAGTTAATTGGAAAGCTGCCAAAAATCGCACACTCTGTCTGAATCATGAAAAATAAAAATTGGGTTTAATTTCCCTTTAAACATCACTTGACCTTTCTCCCTTCCCCGTGCCCTGTCCTGTTTTCCTCTTACAATTAGTAACATATTTAATAGTCTCCTGTCTCACGTCTGATGCACGTCTTTTTGTGCTGTTGTGAGTAGGAGATGCACAGTGAACGTCAGAGGGTTAACATGAAGCTTTTCTGGTTCATTAGGCTGTAACGCATTGAGAGAAAGCACAAATTAATCCAATACCTTGTCTGTGCATCTGGGCAAAGTCTGTTTGTCCACCCACAGAAAGATACCGTTTTACTTGGTTTGAGTCAATGCAAAGAAAAGAAATATAACTGAAAAATAAAATAGTAATATAACAAATGTGCAAAAGATGCTATAGTAAAAGGACAGTGAGGTCAAGTTGAAATGTTTATTAGGCATTCATTTGCAATTTTAAACAACTTCCAGTATACTTACCTATCTAATTTGTGTTGTTTTTTAGTATCCTTTGTTGAAAAGTATACATAGGTAGGCTAAGAAAAGGTAATACACTACTATGAGCTAGCTGCTGATTGGTGGCTGCACATATATGCCTCTTGTCATTGGCTCATATGATGTGTTTAGTAATGCATTACTGCTCCTTCAACAAAGGATACCAAGAGAATTAAGCAAATTAGATAATAGAAGTACATTGTGAAGTTGTTTGAGACCGGTATATCTGAATCATTAAGCAAAAAACAAAATAAAAAATAGCTTAATAAATCTATTGGTTTCATAAATGTATCATACATTGCAACAAGTGCATTTTTAATTCAAGACAAGCTTATAAATTACACAGCAACTTGAATTTCTGGTCTATGATACTTTTCAATTTTTAACTATTTTACAAGTTTTTCTTTATTATATTGTACTTATGTTTATTTGAAATGCTTTATAGTAGTCTGTTGTATACCAGGAACCTTTATTTGCAGAAAATAACTTGCAGTGTAAACTAATTGCTATCCACATAGGGCAAGATTACATATGTGGCATTGCCCGCAAAAGCCGGCGACGCCGGTTTTTACGCGGTTTTGGTATAACATATATGGTGCCGCATATAAATGCAGCGCGTATATTTCACCCGTCGCCCACAATTTGTACTCCCATAAGCTAACATAGAAAATAGGTATCACATATTCAGCGCAAGGACTTACGCGGTGAAAATGGAGAAATTTTACTCCATTTTTACCTTGCCACACATAGGCAGGCTCAGCAAGCCTTGCGCTGAAAATGTGAGCACCATAACTCCAGTAACTGCCTGAAAATATTAACTAACACCTAACGCATGTGCAATATCCATCTACCTGTCAACTGCAATTCCCCACAGCAATAACTAATAAAGTATATTAACCCCTAATCCCCATTAACCCACATCGCAATAAACTTAATAAATGTATTAACCCCTAATCCGCCATTAACCCACATCACAATAAACCGAATAAAGTATATTAACCCCTAATCCACCATTAACCCACATCGCAATAAACCTAATAAATGTATTAACCCCTAATCCACCATTAACCCACATCGCAATAAAGCTAATAAAACTATTAACCCCTAATCCGCCATTAACCCACAACGCAATAAACCTAATATAACTATTAACCCCTAATCCGCCAAACCCACACAAAGCAAATAACTAATAAAATGTGTGACCTGGAGGAAACTCATCTACTTATCCAAATAGGTAAGGCTGCTAATAACAGTGCTGTAATTATGGGAGATTTTAACTACCCTGATATAAACTGGGCCAACAAAACTAGTAATTCAGCTAAGGGGGATAGATTTATAAATGTTCTCAGGGATAACTTCTTGTCACAATTAATAGAGGAACCAACTAGGAGTAACACTATATTTGATTTAGTGCTATAAAAAAAACAGATATAATATCAAACATAGAAGTCAAAGAACATTTGGGTAACAGTGGTCATAAAATGGTCACATTTGAAATCTCTTTTCATAAGCAGTGTCTTAAAGGTTTAACTAACAGGTAGATTACGAGTTGTGCGTTCGTGTTTTAACGCTGAAAAAATGGTAATTTCAGCGTTAAAATAGCAACGTAGCAATTACAAGTCTTGTCGGTATAGCTGTACCGCAAGCCTTTTAGCCTGTAACGCAACGTCAGTCCCGCACTCGTAAAAATTACGTTTTTTCATCGGACTTCCATAGCGCAGCCATTACGAGTTTTGCGGTGAGGCTAAAAAGCTTGCGTTACACCCTATACCGACAAGATCCGTAACGCCATCTGAGAGCAGTAGTTATGAGTTTTACGCAACAAAACAGTTACATAAAACAAATAACTAAAGTGTTACAAAGTACACTAACACCCATAAACTACCTTTTAACCCTTAAACCGAGGCCCTTCCGCATTGCAAACAATATATAATAAATTTATTAACCCCTAATCTGCCGCTCCTGGCATCGCCGCCACTAATAAAATTTATTAAACCCTATTCCGCCGCTCCCCGACATCGTCATCACTATAATAAAGTTATTAACCCCTAAACCGCCGCCCTCCCACAGTGCAAACACTATTTAAATATTATTAACCCCTAATCTGACGTCCGCCCACATCGCCCCCACTATACTAAAGTTATTAACCCCTATTCTTTTGTTCCCCTACACCGCCGCCACTATAATAAACCTATTAACCCCTAAACCACAAGCCCCCCACAACGAAATATACTAAATTAATAACCCCTAAACTGAAAGCGCCACATTGCAATAAACTAATTTAAACTAGTAACCCCTAAACATAATGCCCCCCTAACTTTATATTAAAATTACAATTTCCCTATCTTAAATTAAATTAAAACTTACCTGTCAAATTAAAAAAAACTAAGTTTAAACTAACAATTAAACTAAAATAATTATTAAACTAAAATTAAACTAACTACCAATTAAAGAAAACTAAAATACACATAAATAAAATCCTAACACTACTATACAAATTACAAAGTATCTAATTGCAAAAAATAAAAAATACTAAATTACAAAAAATAACAAACACTAAATTATGAAAATTAACAAACGCAATTATCAAAAATAGAAAATAATTACACCTAATCTAATAGCCCTATAAAAATAAAAAAGCCCACCCCCCCCTCCAAAAAAACCTAGCCTACAATAAACTACCAATAGCCCTTAAAAGAGCCTTTTGTAGGGCATTGCCCTAAGTTAAACAGCTCTTTTACCTGTAAAAAAAAATACAAAGGCCCCTCCAACAGTAAAACCTACCACCCAACCAACCCCCCAAAATATAAAAACCTAACTCTAACAAAAACCTAATCTACCCATTGCCCTGAAAAGGGCATTTGCATGGGCATTGCCCTGAAAAGGGCATTTGCATGGGCATTGCCCTTAAAAGGGCATTTAGCTCTTTTGCATTGCCCTGAAAGGGGCATTTAGCTCTTTTAAAAGAAGCCCAAACCCTAAACTAAAACAAAACACCCAAAAAAACTTAAAAAACCTAACTCTAACCCCTCATTAGGTACTCACAGTTGCTGAAGTCCTGCTTAAAGGATCTTCATCCTGGCGGCTCCATTTTCACCCAGGCGGCTCCATCTTCATCCAGGCGGCATCTTCTATATTCATCCCGGCAGCATCTTCTATCTTCATCCCGGCTGCATTTTCTATCTTCATCCTGGCAGCGCGGAGCGGGTCCATCCTGAAGACATCCGGCAGGGAGCATCCTCTTCATACAGTCGCCGCCGTATACTGAATCTACAATGCAAGGGAGCCTTTTCAAAATGGCGTCCCTTGCATTCCTATTGGCTGATTTGATTTTGGAAATTCAAATTAGCCAAAAGGATGAGAGCTACTAAAATCCAATTGGTTGTTCAAAACAGCCAATAGGATTAGAGCTTCTGAAATTCTATTGGCTGTTCCAATCAGCAAATAGAATTTCAGTAGCTCTATTAAGTTTTTCTTAAGTACCCACATAACCCAAATAATTAACACTCAGTCTCACACCAAACCACAGACTCTATGGATGTAATTAGAGCCCTGTTATGCTCATTGAACTGAGGGTGACTACGACTAGTCAATAAAGGACTGAACAATCAAATCTTTAGCTAAGATAAATGTGGACGCTCAATTTGGGAAGATTGGTAGAAAACCACTAGCAACGGTATATTTCTTGGTACTGAGGCTATGTAAGTGTAAATCTTTGAGAAAGACTACGGTACAAAGGTTAGTTCCTACTATGGTATAATCTTCGCCAGGAAGTAAATCCACACACAAAGTAATCAGTACTGAGTCCAAGATAGTATGTAGTATGACGATTATAGTATAAGATAGAGATGAGGAGTTAAAATGGAATACTGAGGGTCACAGAATAATGCACTCAGAGGACACAAGCCTGATGGTAGACAAAATGGAGGTGAATAAATCAGAGCAAGTGGTTAGTTAGTCAGACAGTTCAGATAGGCAGCTCAAGTGTTAGTATGCAGGTCTTTAGCCAGTTGCGTCATTCATTTAACTTGAGGCTTATGAGCCTGCAAGCTCCGCTCGTAACTATACCGTGATTCAGAGGGTTGGAGATTCAGCCAGTCCGGACTGAGAGTGTGCAGGCACAGAGGAGTGACGTCATGCACCGCAGCTTGTCAGCGGAATACTTGGGAGTAGCGGAGGCTACAAGTAAGGTAAGCTGAATGGAAGTTTGAGTTGGTTTCGGTGAAACTGCAGATTCCTGTAGGGAATAAAATGTACCAGACTGATTTAGACTGGAGGAGAATAATAGGAAGAGAGATTCAGTCTAAAAGGTATTCACTCCCAATGAAATTAGTGGCTAAATCGTAGTTGCTCGACAGAGGTCTTTACACCACATAAGCAAATTACCTAGCAAAGAGGAAGAGGAGGAGGAGCCTTAAATAGGGTGGTGAGACAGAAATTTTTTAAGGTACATACTGGATAAGACTGAAACATGACAGCGGATCAAGGCCTGGGACGATATGGATGTCGCCGATGGAATTGCGAAACGAGTCGTGGAGCCGACAGGTTGATAGAGGGTTCCCATGAATCTTCCTCCATTTCGTAACCCTTCCAGCGGACCAGATACTGAAGGGATCGTCGGTAGTATTGAGAATCAATAATAGACTCAACCTCATATTCCTTGTCGTCTGGTAGAAAGGATGACTCAGTCACTTGTTGGGAATGAGGTCTTACTGGATGGTAGGGTTTGAGTAAAGAGACATGAAACATTGGATGACATTTATAAGAAGGGGGTAACTGAAGAGTGACCGCATTCCGGTTCAGCACTTTAATGATCTGAAAAGGTCCAATGAATAAACTACCAAGTTTTTTGCTAGGTACCCGAAGTTTCAAATATTTAGTGGAGAGCCAAACGCTATCTCCTGGTTTGTACTCAGGTGGTTTTGATCTCCTGAGATCATAATAAGTATTTTGTCTCGCTTGGGCTTCTTGTAGAGTTTCTTTAAGATGAGTGAAGCCTTATGCTATAATGTTAATCGTGTCAATAACTAGGGGTGAAGTGGTTTCACTCCTTTGAGTTAGGTGGTATGATGGATGAAATCCATAGTTAACAAAAAATGGAGTAAGTTTACTGGAGCTGTTAATGGTATTATTGTACGAGAATTCTACAGTTGACAATAGGGAGGTCCAGTTATCTTGTTGTATAGTGTAGTAACAATGTAGGTACTGCTCCAGGGTCTGATATGTTCTTTCTGTGTGCCAATTGGTCTGGGGATGGAAAGACGTAGAAAGTCTTCTTTCAATCTGAAGAGTTTGGCAGAGTTGCAACTAGAATCTCGAAGTAAATTGTGCCCCTATCTGTAGTGATTGAATTAGGTAAACCATGAAGTTTAACAATATGGTTAAGAAACAATTGAGCTATTTTGGAAAGCAGTTGGTAGTCCTTGGATATGAATAAAATGAGCCATCTTTGAGAAAGGTCATTAACTACAAGAATTATGTTATTATTGGAGGAAGGCGGTAGGTCGACAATAAAGTCCATGGCTATTGCTTGCCAAGGTCTGTCTGCAATGGGCATGGATAGAAGATACCCATAAGGATGGATCTTTTGATGTTTTGATCTACAACAAACCGAACAGGTTTGAACACATTTTGTTACATTGTGGACCATCTTTGGCCACCAGAAATCTCTTTGTATGAGATGTAAAGTTTTCCTTATGCCAGGATGACCTGATAGGAGAGAATCATGGGCGGCTCTGAGAAATTCATCCCTGAGAGAAGCAGGGGCATATAGTTGATGTCCATGATAGAGTAGACCATCTGAAGCTTTTTGAAGAGGGAGTTACAATGTAGAGGGATCCTTTTCTTGATAACTTTTGATATGGTCCGAATTGTGTGAAATAAGAGCAACAAGCCTGTCTGGGGGTACAATAGAACCTGGAGTTTGGTCATATTAAGGTTTGGGATCTTTTCTAGACAGTGTGTCTCCTTTCATGTTTTTACTACCAGGGCGATATGTAATAAGGTAATTGAACCTAGAAAAGAAAAGACTCCAGCGAACTTTTCGTGAACTTAAGGTTTTATTGGTTTTTAAATATTGGAGGTTTCTGTGGTTGGTATAGATTATTATGGGTAAAGAGGTGCCTTCTAGTAAATGCCTCCAGAACTCTAGTGAAGCCTTGATGGCTAGCAATTCCTTTTCTCCAATGGCATAATTTAATTTGGCACTATTCATGAGCCTGGAATAGAAGGAAACTGGGTGTAGGGTTTTTTTTAAGGATTTTCTTTGAGACAGTATTGCACCAATAGCATAGTCTGAGGCGTCTACCTCCAAAACATATGGAAACTTCAGGTCTGGGAATTGCAATATGGGAGCTGAGACAAAACTCTCTTTTAGTAAGTTGAAAGCTTGATTGGCTTGGGGATTCCAGGAATATTTGTAAGCTTTCTTAGTGAGAGTAGTCAGGGGTTTAACTATAGAAGAAAATCCATTGATGAACTTTTCTATATCTACCCAAGACATTTTTTAACTTCTTTTTTGGACTTTAGGATGGGTCAATTAGTGATAGCCTCGACTTTGTTTGCTTCCCTCATATGTGTATACCAGATGGAGAAATGTTATAGCCCAGAAATTAGATAGAATTGGAATTTAAGGAAATCATAAAATGGGACAAAGTATTCTTTAATAGAAATACAGAGGATAAATGGATAACATTTCAACAAAAACCATATGGTTATAAAAAAAAAAAAAATCAAAGCCAATGTGGCTAAATAAATTTAGGAAAAACATAGGGCATTTAAATTATTCAAAGAAAATACTACAAACTCAACATACCATATGTATAAGGAATGTAACAATGCATGCAAAAAAGCAATCAAATTAGACAAAATTGAAAATGAAAAATTAATTGCAAAGGATTCTAAATCTAACCCTGAAAGGTTCTTAATGTACATAAATAGCAAAAAATCTAAGAAGGACAATATAGGTACATTAAAATGCGTGGAGGGTAGCATGATTAATAGTGACAGGGAGAAGGCTGAGGTACTAAACCAGAGGAACTAATGGAGGATACTTTGGAACAAAATAGAACATGCCAGCACATACCATTAACTGGGTTATGTATAGAGGATATCAGAAAAAAACTGGATCATATTAAAGTAAATAAAACTCCATGCCCAGATGGAATTCACCCAAGGGTGTTAAGGGAATTTAGCACTGTTATAGACAAAGCTCTACTCTTAATTTTTCAAGACTCATTATCCTGAGTGGTGCCACTCTTCAAAAAGGGAAACAGGGATGATCCAGGAAACTATAGACCAGTTAGTCTGACATCAATAGTGGGGAAGATATTTGAAGGGATTATAAGGGATTATATTGATAAGCATATTCGTGTAAACAAGATTATAAATTCAAATCAGCATGGTTTTATGTGGAATAGATCATGTCAAACTAATCTAATTATATTCTATGAGGAAGTAAGTAAAAATATAGATAAATGGAAATCAGTTGATGTGATATACTTAGATTTTGCAAAGGTGTTTGATACAGTGCCACATGATAAATTAATGCACAAAATTAAGGGACTGGGAATAGCTAAAAATGTTAGCTCATGGATAAATAACTGGATAAAAGATAGGGAGCAACGAGTAGTAGTGAATGGATCATACTCAGTTTGGACAAAGTTAATCAGTGGAGTTCCCCAGGGATCAGTACTGGGCCCTATTCTTTTTAATATTTTTATAAATAAAAGGATTAAATAGCGACATCTCTATTTTTGCAGATGATACTAAGTTAAGTAAGGTCATTAGGTCAGACCAGGATGAACTTTCGTTATAAAGAGATCTGCATAAATTAGAAGTATGGGCAAGTAAATGGAAAATTAGATTTAATACGGGGAAATGCAAGGTTCTACATTTTGGAAGTAAAAATAAGCAGGCAATTTATTATTTAAATGGGAAAAGACTTAGCCAAACAGAGGAGGAAAGGGATTTGGGAGTAGTAATAGATAACAAGCTAAAGATGGGTGCACAATGCAGGGCAGCGGGTTCAAAGGCTAATAAGATACTAGCATGTATTAAAACAGGAATTGATTCAAGGGAAGAAAACATAATTATGTCACTATATGAATCCCTGGTAAGACCTCACCTTGAGTATGGAGTGCAGTTCTGGGGACCGATCGCAAAAAAAAGATGCTGCAGAACTAGAAAATGTTCAGAGAAGGGCCACAAAGCTAATAAGGGGAATAGAGAATTTAAACTATGAGGAGAGGCTAGCCAAACTGGGTCTGTTTTCTTTAGAAAAAAAGGCGCTTGCGAGGTGACATGATTATTTTATATAAATATATTCAAGGCCCATATAAAGAGATGGCAGAAGCTCTGTTTATTCCAAGAAAATTGTTTGTGACAAGAGGTCACAATTTAAGGTCAGAGGAAAGGAGATTTAATCTCCTGCAACGGAAACATTTTTTCACTGTAAGAGCAGTTGTGGAACTCATTACCAAAGGAGGTAGTGAATGCTAATACCCTAGATACATTTAAAAAATGTTTGGATACATGTCTGTCTAGAAACAAAATTCATGGATATGATTGCTTGTTTTAAATGGGTCATTAATTAAAGGGATTATTTAATCTTAACTGGAGCTTTTTGTAAGTATTTTATATTTGTATAGGTTGAACTAGATGGACTTCAGTCTTTTTTCAACCTAATCTACTATGTTACTCTGTTACTGAACCCCCTAACCTAACACCCCCTAAACTAACACCAATTACCTAAATTAAAACATACTACGTTACAAATAAAATAAAAAGCTAACATTACTTAAAAAAATAAAAAATTAAATTAATCTAAGATTACAAAAATAAAAAAGTATAAGATTACATAAAATAATAAATCAAATTATCAAAAATTAAAAAAATAAACGTAATCCCTATGAAAATAAAAAAGCCCCCAAAATAAAAACACCCCCTAATCTAATACTAAACTACTAATAGCCCTTAAAAGGGCATTTTGTAGGGCATTGCTCTAATTTAAACAGCTCTTTTACCTTAAAAATACTAAGTTCCCCCTCTAACAGTAAAACCCACCACCCAACAAACCCCCCCAAAATAAAAATCCCTAATCTAAATAAAAACAAACCCCCCAAAAATAAAAGAAGCCTAAGTCTAACCCCCAAATAGGTACTCACCATTCTTAAAGTCCGTAGGAGAAGGTCCTGTTCCAGGTGGTGAAGTCTTCTTCCAAGTGGCAGACATCTTCTTCCAAGCGGGGACCACTTCCTTCTTCATCCAGGACCAAGCCGATTGCAGACGTACAATGAATAGATTCAAGGTACGTGTTTAAATATGGCATCCCTTGCATTCCTATTGGCTGATTTGATTCTTTAAATTCAAATCAACCAATAGGATGAGAGCTACTGAAATCCTATTGGCTGTTAAAATCATAGGAATGCAAGGGACGCCATATTTAAACGCGTACCTTGAATTCACTATTCAGTGTGGGGCGGCGATCGTACAAAGAGGATCCTCCACTCTCCATGGCTCTGCGGTCGCCGGTCCTGCTCCGCGCTCATCTCCGCGCTGACTTGGTCCTGGATGAAGAAGGAAGTGGTCCTCGCTTGGAAGAAGATGTCCGCCGCTTGGAAGAAGACTTCACCGCCTGGAACAGGACCTTCTCCGCCGGACTTCAGGAACGGTGAGTACCTATTTGGGGGTTAGACTTAGGCTTTTTTTATTTTTGGGGGGGTTGTTTTTTTTAGATTAGGGATTTATTGGGCACTCTTAAAAGAGCTGAATGCCCTTTTAAGGGCAATGCCCATACAAATGCCCCTTTGGGGGCAATGGGTAATTTAGGATTTTTTAGTGTTAGTTTTTTATTATTTTGGGGGGTTTGTTGGGTGGTGGGTTTTACTGTTAGAGGGGGGCTAAGTATTTTTTAAGGTAAAAGAGCTGTTTAATTTAGGGCAATGGCCTACAAAAGGCTCTTTTAAGGACTATTGGCAGTTTAGTATTAGATTAGGGGGTGTTTTTATTTTGCGGGGCTTTTTTAGTTTCATAGGCATTAGGTTTAATTTTTTTATTTTTGATAATTTGGTTTATTATTTTATGTTAGACTTTTTTATTTTTGTAATCTTAGATTATTATTTTTTTTTTAAGTAACGTTATCTTTTTTATTTTAATCTGTAATTTAGTATCTTTTAATTTAGGTAATTGGGGTTAATTTAGGGGGTGTTAGGTTAGGGGGCTTAGTAATTTAATTAGTTATTTGAGTTGTGGGGGTTTGGCGGAATAGGGGTTAATACATTTATTAGGTTTATTGCGTTGTGGGTTAATAGCGGATTAGGGGTTAATACATTTATTAAGTTTATTGCGATGTGGGTTAATGGTGAATTAGGGGTTAATATACTTTATTAGTTATTGCGGTGGGGGATTGCGGTTGACAGGTAAATAGATATTGCGCATGCGTTAGGTGTTAGTTAATATTTTCAGGCAGTTACAGCAAAGTTCTGGAGTCGCCAGTGACTTACGGCACTTTAGAAACTGCCGGTGCCTAAGAAAATAAAGAAAAAAATCAACTCTCCCGTAAAAGTCTAACCGACCTCCCAAAAATAAACCCAACACGTAAAAACCCCTATACCCACAATCCCCCCATATCACAACTAATAATAAAAGTATTAACCCCTAAACCGACAACCCCCCACAACACAATATGCCTAATTAAACTATTAACCCCTAACCCATTCACCCACATAGCAATCTACCTAGTAAAAGTATTAACCCCTAAATCTGCCAACCCCAACATCGCAAACTACCTATTACATTTATTAACCCCTAATCCACCATTAACCAACATTGCAAAGTACCTATTAAAACTAATAACCCCTAATCCGCCATTAACTCACATCGCAACAAACCTTATAAATCTATTAACCCCTAATCCACCAAACCCACACAACGCAACAATCCTATTAAAACTATTAACCCCTAATCCGCCAACCCCCCACAACGCAAGTACCCTAATTAACCTATTAACGCCTAATCCGTCAAACCCCCACAACGCAAATAAATAATTTAATTGCTAAACCCCTAACCTAACACCCACTAAATTAACCCCAAAATTACATAAAATAATAAAATACTAAATTATAATTAAAATAAAAAATCCTAACAGTACTTAGAAAAATAAACCTAACATTAAATTAAAATAAATAATCTAAAATTACCAAAAATAAAAAAGTCTAATATTACAAAAAAATAATAAACAAAAATTATCCAAAATTAAAAAATTAAACCTAATTCCTATGAAAATAAAAAAGCCCCCCCAAAATAATGCTAATGCTAATCTACCAATAGCCCTTAAAAGGGCTTTTTGTAGGGTGTGGTGACATTAATAGATAACCAGCTCTTTTGCATTAAGTTAAACAGCTCTTTTGCATTTAAAAAAAAATTCTAAGTCACTACCCACCCCCCCCCCCAAATAAATAAACCTAACACTAAAAAAAACTAAACTACCTATTGCCCCTAAAGGGTCATTTGTATGGGCATTGCCCTTAAAAGGGCATTCAGTTCTTTTAAGAGTGCCCAATAAATCCCTAACCTAAAAAAAAAAAAAATATTAAAAAAATCCTAACTCTAACCCTCAAATAGGTACTCACCATTCCTGAAGTCTGGCGGAGAAGGTCCTGTTCCAGGCGGTGAAGTCTTTTTCCAAGCGGCCGACATCTTCTTCCAAGCAGGGACCGCTTCCTTCTTTATCTAGTACCAAGCCGGCGCGGAGCGGAGATGAGCGCGGAGCAGGACCGGCGACCACAGAGCCATGGAGCGTGGAGGATCCTCTTCGTACGATCGCCGCCGCGCACTGAATAGTGAATTCAAGGTACACAATTAAATATGGCATCCCTTGCATACCTATTGACTGATTTGAACAGCCAATAGGATTTCAGTAGCTCTCATCCTATTCGCTGATTTGAATTTGAAGAATCAAATCAGTCAATAGGAATGCAAGGGACGCCATATTTAAATGCATACCTTGAATTCACTATTCAGTGTACGGCGGCGATCGTACGAAGAGGATCCTCCATGGCTCCGGGGCTGCCGGTCCTGCTCCGCGGTCATCTCCGCTCCGTGCCGGCTTGGTCCTGGATGAAGGAAGTGGTCCCAGTTTGGAAAAAGATGTCGGCCGCTTGGAAAAAGACTTCACCGTCTGGAACAGGACATTCTCCGCCGGACTTCAGGAACGATGAGTACCTATTTGAGGGTTAGACTAAGGCTTATTTTTCATTTTTTTGGGGGGGGGGTTAGATTAGGGATTTTTTGGGCACTCTTAAAAGAGCTGAATGCCCTTTTAATGGCAGTAAAAGAGCTGAATGCCCTTTTAAAGGCAATGCCCATACAAATGCCTTTTTAGGGGCAATGGGTAGTTTAGGATTTTTTAGTGTTAGTTTTTTTATTTTGGGGAGGTTTGACAGATTCAGATTAAATTGCACATTTTCTAGCATTCTTTACAGCACATTTTGTCTAAATACCTGTAAATATGTGTTTGATTATACACAGTTGCTTGACATCAGGGTAATTGAGTGCACTGCACACCTGTGTTTTAAAAATATATTAAAAACCCTGACCTCCTCTGTTGGTGTATTATCAATACACACATAAATACTTGACATATTAACATATTAGACACAGTTCCAATCCTGTCTCACCTCTTCTCTCTTTCTTTCTCCAGCACAGGATATGAATGGCCAGGAACGATTTTTCTATGGTAAGTACACATAGTCTAATATCATGTGGAAATGCTCTCCACTTTAACAAATTATCCATTAATTCAGAAATGTGTTAATTTCAAAGCAGATATTCTATCCTTAAAGGGACATGAAACCCATTTTTTTTTCTTTCATGATTTAGAAAGAGCATGCAATTTTAAACAACTTTTTAATTTACTTCTATTATCTATTTTGCTTTATTCTCTTGATATCCTTTTCTGGAAAGCATATCTAGATAGGCTCAAGTAGCTGCTGATTGGTGGCTGCACATAGATGCCTTGTGTGATTGGCTCACCCATGTGCATTGCTATTTCTTCTACAAAGAATATCTAAATAATGAAGCAAATTAGATAATAGAAGTAAATTGGAATGCTTTTTAAAATTGTATTCTCTACCTAAATCCTGAAAGAAAAAAATTAGGTTTAGTGTTCCTTTAACATTAAAGGGACATTAATCTAAAAAAAATGGCCTTGAAAGAACAGTATTTAAATATGCTAAACATAGTTTCTGATTTTGAAACTAACATGCAATACATGTTTGTTCCAAATAGTCTGCTCACTGTCTCAAAAGGACAACTCCGTCCACTCTTACTGGTGGATAGTGAAAAGCCTCACAAGCATACATAGCATAGTTTTATGTTTCTTAATAACGACTATAATATATTGTATATGCCCTCTTTTAGATGCATAAAACACACATTCTTTTAAACTGAACCATTTCCCACCTGTTTAATGCAGCTGAGAGTAATTTTAGATTTTTTTGTGAGGTCTGATTTTTGTGAAGTGAATTGATGTCTGGGACTGTTATTGGTGGTAGTAGTGGGATACTATTTTTTTTTCTCTTAATCCTTGCTAGTTTATCTTGACTTTTTTCACCCCACCTATTTACAGACTATGAGACTGTTAGGAGAGGAGGTCTCATCTTTGCAGCGGTAGCATTTGTGGTTGGCCTGCTAATAATTTTCAGTGAGTATATTAGAAGCTGACATCGTATACACTTTCACCTGTCTGCTCAAGTGAAGATCTGTCTTTCCCACATGACTTGCATGTCTGTTTTCATATACCGTATATTCATGTATACACAGGCCTGTCTGTCCTCCACGTCATGTATTGTGCGTTATTAGCAATTTTTTCTTCTCAAATCCTAGGTGGCAGATTTCGCTGTGGGAGGAAAAAGCAACTGAGGTTAGTCTCGGTACTGGCGCTAATTCATGATGTTCCTCATTAACAATAGTTATCCATAACAGTAACATTGTTTTCTCTATACAGAGCGCTAAATGAAGACTACTAAATACAGGAAACGTAGATGGACCAGAGAAGGACAGGTAGGAGAATTTAGAGAACTCACTGAGAGAACAACTTTTCAATAAAAATGTAACAGATCACAAGATAAGAAGGGACCAGAGTGGAGACTAGACTGTGGTTAGAAAGGAGGCCAGGGGGAATGGGAGGGAAGAGTTTTAGGGAGGGCAGAGAATGGCAGTTGCAGAAAAGGATGGAAATAGGGAGGCTGATACCATTACAGAGTAGGAAGCTGATTGACAAAAAAGAGTAGAGGCAAAGGGAGAACAAAAAGGGTCAGAGAGGAGGGGGTTACATGAAGGATAACAAGGAAGTAGCTCATATTATAGGTTCACAATGAGCAGCGCAAGAGAAGAGGGCTGATGGGAGTAAGGAATTTATTGTTTAAAAAGAGAGATAACACCTTTACTACCCATTGCCCAGCTTTGTACAACCAACATTATTATACATTGTAAACTCTAAACCTCTAAATCTCTGTCTGTTTCTAAGCCCCTGCAGGCCACCTTCTACCTCAGTGCATTTTATTAGCTTTTCACCGCTAGATAGTGCTAGGTCATGTGTGCCATCTAGATAAACATTGTGCTCACTCCTGTGGAGTTATGCAGGAATCAGCACCAATTGGATAAAATGCAAGTTTGTAAAAAGCACTGCGATAAAGGGGCAGTCTGCAGAGGCTTAGCTACAAGGTAATCACAGAGATAAAACGTCTATAACAGTGTTGGTTATGAAAAAATTAGTAATGGGTAATAAAGGGATTATCCATATTTTTAAACAAAAACACGTTCAAGTAGATTGTCCCTTTAAAAAGGAGACATCTAGGTGAGACAGAGAGTAGGAGGCAAATAAAATACATACATCGGTGCTATTTACAGATTTGCATTTTAGCCAATCAGTGCTGACTCATGACTAACTCCACAGGATTGTTATCTATATGGCACACATTAACGAGCACTGTCTGGCTGCGAAAAGCTAATAAAATGCACTTAGATAAAGACAGCCTGCAGGGGTTTAGAGGTTTAAAAGTTATGTTAATAAAACAATGTTGGTTATGCAAAGCTGGGGAATGGGTAGTAAAGGTGGTATCTATCTTTTTAAACAATAAACATTTTAAGGTAGACTGTCCCTTTAAAGAGGAACAGTGGGTGGATGTCTGTAGGATGTGATGCAATGGTGCATAGGTAGATGAAGACAGGAGAACATATAAGAGAGGATAAATGGTAGAGAATGCCCTACTAACTCACCTTTAGGTTAAAGGGGCAATTAATTGTAAAGATTGTTTCCCATTGTTTCCCCTTAATGACTTGTTATGCCATTGTATAAAATGCATGGGAAAATGCTAATTTGTGTTTATTTATTTATTTGAAATAGCTAGCTTTGCTCATTAAAACTCAATGGCCATGCCCTTTTACATTTGCTGAGCCTGCAGACAGAGCTGACCAGCTAAAGTTATCTCTCTCTATACACAAAGGCAAATGGTTTTTGATATGTTAACTATGGGTGGGGGTCCAATGAACAAAATCAGCTATTTCAGATACAAAAATCATTCTCTACCATGCTCACACTGGGAGGTTAATTTATGATACTGTCTTGTTTACATAGCTTTTCTGCAGAGAATACAGAAGTATTTATATTTTCAGTTTAGAGGGCAGTGTCAACAGGCAAAATCAGATATTTTAGATAACAAAATGAAGGTAATGGAGGCATTTGTAAACAACTTACTATACTCCAGCAGTTATAATGGATAATTAGGGACGCATTAAAATGGGGAAAATTGTACAATACAGTGTCTCTTTAAAGACAATTTTTAATCATTAAATAATACAGTTTATAGTTTATTTTAGCAATAAGTGTGTTCAAACCAAGATATATTTATATAAAGTTTCCATATACTTTGGGGATGCATTTTACATTTTGTTTATGAGGGCAAAGGATGAAGAGGGGAATATGGAGAACAAATAGTTTAGGTGAACTTGAATATTTTATTGTATACTATAGGGAAAAAGGAAGCATGTGCTCAATTTAATTAAACACCAGAAAGAATGACCATGCCGCACTCAATGGATGTGATTAGGAAGAATTTATCACTACACTCCTCCACCTTAAAGGGACAGTACACTGTAAAATTAATTTTATATTAATGTATTTTTAATGACTTGTTATACCAGGTGCAGAGTATAAAATGTATACTCAGGTTTATTTGTGTATATGAAGTAGCTGGTTTTGTGCTTTTAAACCACAGCCTATTACAATGGGTTAAACTTAAAGGCAATATCATATCTCATTATGTTATCACTTTGTGTACATACACTTGCTTCCTTATCTTATATTTGTCTGGAAAACTAAAGCTCAATACATAGAGAGAACAATGGAAAACCCAAATTTTTTCTTTCATGATTCAGCTAGAGCATGACATTTTAAGCAACTTTCTAATGTACTCCTATTATCAAATTTTCTTCATTCTCTTGGTATCTTTATTTGAAATGCAAGAATCTAAGTTTAGATACCGGCCCATTTTTGGTGAACAACCTGGGTTGTCCTTGCTGATTGATGGATAAATTCATCCACCAATAAAAAAGTGATATCCAGAGTTCTGAACCTCAAAACAAGCTTAGATGCCTTCTTTTTCAAATAAAGATAGCAAGAGAACGAAGAAAAAATGATAATAGGAGTAAATTAGAAAGTTGCTTAAAACTGCATGCTCATGAAAGAAAAAATGTGGGTTCAGTGTCCCTTTAACTATCCTGCACCCCACTGGGAGTGTCATTTCTTCTGCTGGCTGTGTTTACTTAGGTTTATCAATAGCTGAGACTCCAGTATCAAAACTTTCAGAATAGGTTGGGAAACCACAAGCTAAATCAGCTATTTCAAAGGCCAAAATAGGGGTAAAGGAGCTACTTGTAAACAATTTAATAGGATCATTAAGAACAATTTAAATGGGAGATAATTTTGGAGTGAACTGTCCCTTTAAACATTAATAACATAGGGCTAGGTTACAAGTGGATCGCTAATTTAATGTGCGTCCGTAAACTGCCAAATTTGCTCATTTACGGGCGCATTTTGAATAAACAGCCATTACGAGTGGCTGGTTAATGCTTTCATGAGCTTGCCGTAGAACTTTCCGCTCAGTGAAATTAACCAGAGATCAGACCTCTGGTTAATTTAAAAAAAGTTCCTGAATTGCCCCCTAAAATTAAGAGTATAGTTCCTTTTTAAAAATAAAATATACGAGCATTTAAAAAAAAACAAATATATCTGCACTAAGCAGTTATAAGGGGTTAAAGTGAGTGAATGTGAGGTGTTAGGAAAAAAGTGCCTTTACATTGCGGTCTATGGGGACTGTGTTTTAACTGTTAATTTATATGTATATGCTTATATAAAAGGAGACTGCACTCAGACTGTGACTGCACTCAGATTGGACTCACAACACATCGTATGACCCTGCAACATGCACAGTCCTGGGTGCTCAAGCCTCAATAGCACTCTCAGGCAGCTGCACTGTCCTCAGAGTCCCAGACAGTTAACCCCAGGCAGGTCTGGGTGCAAGGCCCATAGGGAAAATTACAAAACAAATTAATACAGCACACAGAGGAAGTCCAACACTTAGCTGAGAGCTTGCAAGTGAGTACTGGACTTCCTCTGTGTGCTATATACATATATATTTATTTAGTGATATATGTGTATACACATATAAGCACATAAATATACTGCTAAAGAAGTACTGCTAAACCTGAAGGGAAAATGGGATGTTGCAACCCACACCTGGGCTGGAAGCCGCCTGTACCTCTAACAGTAGCCAAGAACCAAAATTACCCCATAGTCCTAGACCACACAAGCGCACTGCTGCCAGATGACATGTTTCGCCCCTCCCTAACTGGGCTGCATGGGCCGTCTATATGATCAGAAATGGTTTCAGTTGTCACCAACAATCCAATTTTTTTTTCTAAATTTTTTATTGAATATTTTATTATTTATGTAATTGTCTTTTGGCTATTGATATAATCACAGTAGTTATATACTTAAAGGAACATCATGGGTATACAGTACATGTGTGTATGATGTGTTATACATTATGGACTAGATTACAAGTGGAGCGCTACCCCACACCCCAAACCCACCACCTTTAAAGCCCCAAAACTGCCTTATGCAGTTGTTTTTTTATAAAAATACTATACTATAATGCAGTCTATTTTAAGGGCATTTGGGGCACTTTTAGAAAATTAACCAGAGATCAGGGGCAAGATTACATATACAGCGCAGGCTTCAGCGTAACTGCTGAAACCTGCGTTGCCCGTAAATTCACCTCACACATTTGAACAGCCAATAGGATTTCAGTAGCTCTCATCCTATTAGCTGATTTTAAAATTTCAGCCAATAGGAAAGCAAGGTACCCCAAATATAAAACGGGTATCTTGCATTCATTCCTCAGTGTGCGGCGACGATCGTACAAAGAGAATCCTTCACGCTGGATGGCTCCACGGCCCGCGTTCTTGCTCTGCGCCACCTTCGGCCTGGATTAAGATAAAAGAGGTCCCCACGATGGAAGAAGATGTCCCTGCCTGGAAGAAGAACTTCACCGCCTGGAAGAAGACTTTCTCCGTAGGACTTCAGGAACGGTGAGCACCTACTTGGGGGTTAGACTTAGGCTTTTTTTTTTATTTGGGGGGGTTTCTTCATTTTTTAGATTAGGATTTTTTTTTATTTTCATGGGCTGCAAAAGAGCTGATTGCCCTTTTAAGGGCAATGCCCATACAAATGCCTCATTAGGGGCAATGGGTAGCTTTTATGGGGGTTTGGTGCTATTGGTAGTTTAGTTTAGGTTAGGGGTGTCTTTATTTTGGGGGGCTTTTTTATTTTCATAGGGGTATTAGATTAGGTTTAATTTTTTTATATAATTTGGTTTATTTGTTTCTGTAATTTTAGACTTATTTTTTTTGTAATTTTAGATTTTTTTATTTTAATTTAATCTTAGGTTTTTTAAGTTAGGATTTTTTACTTTTTATTTTAATTTTAACTTAGTATTTTAACTTAGAATTTTATTATTTTATGTAAATGGGGTTAATTTAGGGGTTATTAGATTAGGGGGCTTAGTGATTAAATTATTTTATTGCGTTGTGGGGGGTTGGCGGTTTAGGGGTTAATAGGTTAATTAGGTTTATTGTGTTGTGGGGGGATGGCGGTTTAGGGTTTAATCACTTTATTAGGCAGTTTGCGATGTGGGGGGATGGCGGATTAGGGGTTAATACATTTATTAGGCAGTTTGCGATCTGGGGGCATGGAGGATTAGGGGTTAATACATTTATTAGGTAGATTGCGATGTGGGGGGATGGTGGATTAGGGGTTAATACATGTATTAGGTAGATTGCGATAGTTATTGCGGTGGGGGGATGTCGCTTGACAGGTAGATATTGCGCATGCATTAGGTGTTAGTTAGAACTTCCAGGGAGTTACGGTACTTATATATTTCAGTGCAAGGATTACTGTGCCTGCCTATGTGTGGCGAGGTGAAAATGGAGTAAAATTTCTCCTTTTTTGCGCGTAAGTCCTTGCACTAAATATATGATACTGATTTGTGACGCAGTTCTATGTTAGTTTATGGGAGTAAAATTAGCGGGTGAAATATATGCGCCTCATATGTAATACCGCCCCTAATCTCTGGTTAATTTTCTGAGCACTAATTGCTACCACAAACTTGCAGTAGCAATAACCAGCGACTTGTAATTTGCCTGTTTGCGGGCGTGTTTTACTTTATTAAGGTTTTGTTGTAGAATCAATATTACCAATACAGGAAAATTAATATCTTGCATAAAAAATGCAATCCCACTCTGTACAGTAAAAAAATTACAGTGAGAATAAAGCAACTCAGTAGTTTCAATGGTAGAAATGGTGCCTTTACAGTGTGAGAAATGTCATAAAGGCCACTATTGTAAACAGGAAAAGCTATGTATATTTTGTTTAGGGAGATATTAAAGGAAATGAAACACAAAAAAACAGAATTTATGCTTACCTGATAAATTACTTTCTCCAACGGTGTGTCCGGTCCACGGCGTCATCCTTACTTGTGGGATATTCTCTTCCCCAACAGGAAATGGCAAAGAGTCCCAGCAAAGCTGGTCACATGATCCCTCCTAGGCTCCGCCCACCCCAGTCATTCGACCGACGGACAGGAGGAAATATATATAGGAGAAACCATATGATACCGTGGTGACTGTAGTTAGAGAAAATAATTCATCAGACCTGATTAAAAAAACCAGGGCGGGCCGTGGACCGGACACACCGTTGGAGAAAGTAATTTATCAGGTAAGCATAAATTCTGTTTTCTCCAACATTGGTGTGTCCGGTCCACGGCGTCATCCTTACTTGTGGGAACCAATACCAAAGCTTTAGGACACGGATGAAGGGAGGGAGCAAATCAGGTCACCTAAACGGAAGGCACCACAGCTTGCAAAACTTTTCTCCCAAAAATAGCCTCCGAAGAAGCAAAAGTATCAAATTTGTAAAATTTGGCAAAAGTGTGCAGTGAAGACCAAGTCGCTGCCTTACATATCTGATCAACAGAAGCCTCGTTCTTGAAGGCCCATGTGGAAGCCACAGCCCTAGTGGAGTGAGCTGTGATTCTTTCAGGAGGCTGCCGTCCGGCAGTCTCATAAGCCAATCGGATAATGCTTTTAAGACAAAAGGAAAGAGAGGTAAAAGTCGCTTTTTGACCTCTCCTTTTACCAGAATAAACAACAAACAAGGAAGATGTTTGTCTGAAATCTTTAGTAGCCTCTAAATAGAACTTTAGAGCACGGACAACGTCCAAATTGTGTAACAAACGTTCCTTCTTTGAAACTGGATTCGGACACAAAGAAGGTAAAACTATCTCCTGGTTAATATTTTTGTTAGAAACAACTTTAGGAAGAAAACCAGGCTTAGTACGCAAAACCACCTTATCTGCATGGAACACCAGATAAGGAGGAGAACACTGCAGAGCAGATAACTCTGAAACTCTTCTAGCAGAAGAAATTGCAACCAAAAACAAAACTTTCCAAGATAGTAACTTAATATCTATGGAATGTAAGGGTTCAAACGGAACCCCTTGAAGAACTGAAAGAACTAGATTTAGACTCCAGGGAGGAGTCAAAGGTCTGTAAACAGGCTTGATCCTAACCAGAGCCTGAACAAATGCTTGAACATCTGGCACAGCTGCCAGTCTTTTGTGTAGTAAGACAGATAACGCAGAGATCTGTCCCTTTATAGAACTTGCAGATAATCCTTTCTCCAAACCTTCTTGAAGAAAGGAGAGAATCTTAGGAATTTTTATCTTATTCCATGGGAATCCTTTGGATTCACACCAACAGATATATTTTTTCCATATTTTATGGTAAATTTTTCTAGTTACAGGTTTTCTGGCCTGAACCAGAGTATCTATCACCGAATCTGAAAACCCACGCTTTGATAGAATCAAGCGTTCAATCTCCAAGCCGTCAGTTGGAGGGAGACCAGATTTGGGTGTTCGAATGGACCTTGAACAAGAAGGTCCTGTTTCAAAGGTAGCTTCCATGGTGGAGCCGATGACATATTCACCAGGTCTGCATACCAAGTCCTGCGTGGCCACGCAGGAGCTATCAAGATCACCGAGGCCCTCTCCTGATTGATCCTGGCTACCAGCCTGGGAATGAGAGGAAACGGTGGGAATACGTAAGCTAGGTTGAAAGTCCAAGGAGCTACTAGTGCATCTACTAGAGTCGCCTTGGGATCCCTGGATCTGGACCCGTAGCAAGGAACCTTGAAGTTCTGATGAGACGCCATCAGATCCATGTCTGGAATGCCCCATAATTGAGTTATTTGGGCAAAGATTTCCGGATGGAGTTCCCACTCCCCCGGATGAAATGTCTGACGACTCAGAAAATCCGCTTCCCAATTTTCCACTCCTGGGATGTGGATCGCAGACAAGTGGCAGGAGTGATCCTCCGCCCATTGAATTATTTTGGTCACTTCTTTCATCGCCAGGGAACTCTTTGTTCCCCCTTGATGATTGATATAAGCAACAGTTGTCATGTTGTCTGATTGGAACCTTATGAATTTGGCCTTTGCTAGTTGAGGCCAAGCTCTGAGAGCATTGAATATCGCTCTTAGTTCCAGAATGTTTATCGGGAGAAGAGACTCTTCCCGAGACCATAGACCCTGAGCTTTCAGGGATTCCCAGACCGCACCCCAGCCCACTAGACTGGCGTCGGTCGTGACAATGACCCACTCTGGCCTGCGGAAGCTCATTCCCTGGGACAGATGGTCCAGGGTCAGCCACCAACGGAGTGAATCTCTGGTCTTTTGATCTACTTGAATCATTGGAGACAAGTCTGTATAATCCCCATTCCACTGTTTGAGCATGCACAGTTGTAATGGTCTTAGATGAATTTGTGCAAAAGGAACTATGTCCATTGTTGCAACCATCAATCCTATTACTTCCATGCACTGTGCTATGGAAGGACGAGGAACAGAATGAAGCACTTGACAAGAGCTTAGAAGTTTTGATTTTCTGACCTCTGTCAGAAAAATCCTCATTTCTAAGGAATCTATTATTGTTCCCAAGAAGGGAACTCTTGTTGACGGGGACAGAGAACTCTTTTCTTTGTTCACCTTCCATCCGTGAGATGTGAGAAAGGCTAGAACGATGTCCGTATGAGCCTTTGCCTTTGACAGGGACGACGTTTGTATTAGAATGTCGTCCAAGTAAGGTACTACTGCAATGCCCCTTGGTCTTAGAACCGCTAGAAGGGACCCTAGCACCTTTGTGAAAATCCTTGGAGCAGTGGCTAATCCGAATGGAAGAGCCACAAACTGGTAATGTTTGTCCAGAAAAGCGAACCTTAGGAACTGATGATGTTCCTTGTGGATAGGGATATGTAGGTACGCATCCTTTAGATCCACGGTAGTCATAAATTGACTTTCCTGGATGGTGGGTAGAATCGTTCGAATAGTTTCCATTTTGAACGATGGTACCCTGAGAAATTTGTTTAGGATCTTCAAATCCAAAATTGGTCTGAACGTTCCCTCTTTTTTGGGAACTACGAACAGATTGGAATAAAATCCCATTCCTTGTTCCTTTATTGGAACTGGGTGTATCATTCCCATCTTTAACAGGTCTTCTACACAATGTAAGAATTCCTGTCTCTTTATTTGGTTTGAGGATAATTGAGACTTGTGGAACCTTCCCCTTGGGGGTAGTTCCTTGAATTCCAGGAGATAACCTTGAGAGACTATTTCTAGCGCCCAAGGATCCTGAACATCTCTTGCCCAAGCCTGAGCAAAGAGAGAGAGTCTGCCCCCCACCAGATCCGGTCCCGGATCGGGGGCTACTCCTTCATGCTGTCTTGTTAGCAGTGGCAGGCTTCTTGGCCTGCTTACCCTTGTTCCAGCCTTGCATTGGTTTCCAGGCTGGTTTGGGTTGTGAGGCATTACCCTCTTGCTAAGAGGATGCAGAATTAGAGGCTGGTCCATTTCTGCGAAAAGGACGAAAATTAGGCTTATTTTTAGCCTTAAAAGACCTATCCTGTGGAAGGGCGTGGCCCTTTCCCCCAGTGATGTCTGAAATAATCTCTTTCAAATCAGGTCCAAATAAAGTTTTACCTTTGAAAGGAATGTTAAGTAATTTTGTCTTGGATGACACATCCGCTGACCAAGACTTTAGCCAAAGCGCTCTGCGCGCCACAATAGCAAACCCTGAATTTTTCGCCGCTAATTTTGCTAATTGCAAAGCGGCATCTAAAATAAAAGAGTTAGCCAATTTAAGTGCGTGAACTCTGTCCATAACCTCCTCATATGGAGTTTCTCTACTGAGCGACTTTTCTAGTTCCTCGAACCAGAACCACGCTGCCGTAGTGACAGGAACAATGCATGAAATTGGTTGTAGAAGGTAGCCTTGCTGTACAAAAATCTTTTTAAGCAAACCTTCCAATTTTTTATCCATAGGATCTTTGAAAGCACAACTATCTTCAATAGGAATAGTAGTGCGTTTGTTTAGAGTAGAAACTGCCCCCTCGACCTTGGGGACTGTCTGCCATAAGTCCTTTCTGGGGTCGACCATAGGAAATAATTTCTTAAATATAGGGGGAGGAACAAAAGGTATGCCGGGCTTTTCCCACTCTTTATTTACTATGTCCGCCACCCGCTTGGGTATAGGAAAAGCGTCGGGGGGCACCGGAACCTCTAGGAACCTGTCCATCTTGCATAATTTCTCTGGAATGACCAAATTGTCACAATCATCCAGAGTAGATAACACCTCCTTAAGCAGTGCGCGGAGATGTTCTAATTTAAATTTAAATGTCACAACATCAGGTTCAGCTTGATGAGAAATTTTTCCTGAATCTGAAATTTCTCCCTCAGACAAAACCTCCCTCATGGCCTCTTCAGATTGGTGTGAGGGTATGACAGAATAATTATCATCAGCGTCCTCTTGCTCTTCAGTGTTTAAAACAGAGCAATCGCGCTTTCTCTGATAAGTAGGCATTTTGGATAAAAGATTTGCTATGGAGTTATCCATTACAGCCGTTAATTGTTGCATGGTAATAAGTATTGGCGCACTAGATGTACTAGGGGCCTCCTGCATGGGCAAAACTGGTGTAGACACAGTAGGAGATGATGTAGTATCATGTTTACTCCCCTCATTTGAGGAATCATCTTGGGCAATATCATTATTTGTGGCAGTACTGTCCTTACTTTGTTTGGACGCTATGGCACAATTATCACATAAATTTAAATGGGGAGACACATTGGCTTTCATACATATAGAACATAGCTTATCTGAAGGTACAGACATGTTAAACAGGCTTAAACTTGTCAACAATGCACAAAAAACGTTTTAAAATAAAACCGTTACTGTCACTTTAAATTTCAAACAGAAACACTTTATTACTGAATATGTGAAAAAGTATGAAGGAATTGTTCAAAAATTACCAAATTTTCACCACAGTGTCTTAAAGCCTTAAAAGTATTGCACACCAAATTTCAGAGCTTTAACCCTTAAAATAACGGAACCGGAGCCGTTTTTCAATTTAACCCCTATACAGTCCCAGATACAGTCTTTGCTAAGACCCAACCAAGCCCTGAGGGGAATACGATACCAAATGATGCCTTCTAAAAGCTTTTTCAGAGATTCTTAGATCCTCACACATGCATCTGCATGCCTTGCTCTCAAAAAATAACTGCGCATTAGTGGCGCGAAAATGAGGCTCAGTCTATGACTAGAAAGGCCCCCTGACTGAAAAAGGTGTCCAATACAGTGCCTGCCGTTTTATAAACGTTCCCCAAGATTATAAATGTCAATTGTTAGCCTAAATTTGAATAATATGCACAAATAAAGCAATCGATTTAGCCCATAAAAATGTCTACCAGTTTTTTAGCCCATAATAAGCCCTTTATTCTGTTTGTTTTTGACTAAGAAAATGGCTTACCGGTCCCCATGAGGGGAAATGACAGCCTTCCAGCATTACACAGTCTTGTTAGAAATATGTCTAGTCATACCTTAAGCAGAAAAGTCTGCTAACTGTTTCCCCCAACTGAAGTTACTTCATCTCAACAGTCCTATGTGGAAACAGCAATCGATTTTAGTTACTGTCTGCTAAAATCATCTTCCTCTTACAAACAGAAATCTTCATCCTTTTCTGTTTCAGAGTAAATAGTACATACCAGCACTATTTTAAAATAACAAACACTTGATAGAAGAATAAAAACTACATTTAAACACCAAAAAACTCTTAACCATCTCCGTGGAGATGTTGCCTGTGCAACGGCAAAGAGAATGACTGGGGTGGGCGGAGCCTAGGAGGGATCATGTGACCAGCTTTGCTGGGACTCTTTGCCATTTCCTGTTGGGGAAGAGAATATCCCACAAGTAAGGATGACGCCGTGGACCGGACACACCAATGTTGGAGAAATGTATTTTATGATTCAGATAGAGAGTACAATTTTAAACAACATTCCAATGTACTTCTATTATTTAATTTGCTTAATTCTCTTAGTATTGTTGAAGAAGTAGAAATGCACATGAGTGAGCCAATCACACGAGGCTCCTTTGAGCAGCCACCAATTAGCAGCTACTAAGCCTATTTAGATATGTTTTTCAAGAAAGGATATTAAGATAATGAAGTAAATTAGATAATAGAAGTAAATTGGCAAGTTGTTTAAAATGTAATGCTCTTTCTAAATCATGAAAGTTTGGGTTTCACGTCCCTTTAATATCCCATACTCTTGTTTCTAGAGAAAAACCTTGACAAATTTAAAAAAAAACCAACATCTTATTTACAGTAAATGAAGTAAGAAAAATGTATAATGAACAGTTTTACAGTATACAGCATATAAATAACACATCATACACACATGTATTACAGTATACTGCATATAAATAACACATTATACACACATGTATTACAGTATACTGCATATAAATAACACATCATGCACACATGTATTGTATGCCCAAAATGCCCCACCTCAAATGGATTAAACAATAATAAAAAATAACAATAAATAACATTTCACAACCTATAAATATATTTGTTATTGTAACCACATCATGAAATATTGTAATTTCGAAAATGACATCTATTACTTACCCACAGATTTCATCTTAATATTTTTGAAAACTCATACAATGGATTTTGAAAGTGAACTCACAGCCTTCAGCACAAAGACATGGCATGCTGTCAGATAAAAAAATCTCATTTTCAATAATGAAAATAGTATAAATTAAAATATACTAATGCATTTTTTTTGTTCTCATTTTTGTGTATTTACATTTTTAAATTATAGGACTGATATTCTTAGTTGAAAACTAAACCTAGGTAGAGTCATATGCTTATTCCTAAGACCTTGAAGGCCGCCTCTTATCTGAATGCATTTGAAAGATTTTCCACAGCTAGAGGGTGTTAGTTCATGTGTGCCATATAGTAAACATTGTGCTCACATCTGTGGAGGTATTTAAGAGTCAGCACTAATCGCCTGAAATGCAAGTCTGTCAAAGATCTGAGATAAGAAGGCAGTCTGCAGAGGCTTAGATACAAGGTAATCACAGAGGTAAAAAAGTATATTAATTAAACCGTGTTGTTTATGCAAAACTGGAGAAAGGTAAATAAAGGGATTATCTATCTTTTTAAACAATAATATTTTTGGTGTCTACAGTCCCTTTAATACATCTAAAAATGACAGTGTTTTTTGCTTATGCACAAAAGCAATGCATAGAATTTTTTAAATAGCGTGAAAATAAAAGAGGCCAGTTTCGTGGTTTATGGAGTCCTGTCACAATGACTTTACCAGAGGTTTTCACTTTGGTTAATATTTCCAGTTTTAATTATATTATCGCTTGAGTTCAAGGGTTAACCATGAATTTGTAATACGAACGTGAGTTTCCACTTTGTGCTCATCATAGAAAGTATAGGGAGTGTTAGTACCGTGAGCTTGCGCAAGCATTTGTGCTTCTCATGGTAAATATTGTGCTCCACTTGTAATCTAGGTGTTTATGGAAAATCACATGTGTCTTTAATGAGCTGTGGAACATGTTTTATAAATAAATAAATAATAATAACAGATAAAGGCAGTAATATGTTTGTGTCTCCCACAGGGAGCAGACTGGAAAACCATGTACTTGCCATGAATGGGGTCTTCCAAACCAACATGAGCGGAACCATTCCTTGGGCAACCACCGGATACCATCTGTTACTGCTGTCACAAATCTGCCTTCCCTGCCTATATTTTGTTCCGATTTTTTTTTAAAGCATCACCATTCCTAATGAGTTTGGAAATGTCATATAATTTACTCTAGCTCGGGATTGGTATATGTAACTAGAGTGTGAGCTTGTGTGTTGTGTGCAATGTGCATGGTGAATGTGCAGTGGTGTCACCAGGGGGTGAAAGAGGGGGGCATAATGGTTCCTCCCATATGCTGCCAATTGTGCTCCCCCTTGCTTTTTCAACCACTACTCTACTGATGGCTTCCCCAACCCCACTGGTCCTGCACAATCCCTACCCAGCAACACCCATGACACTCCCTGCCCATGTTTGGTCTGGCCCCACCCCTCCTATTGCAGACCCACCTACGGCACACCCTATTCTGCCCCTCCCCTTGCATGGGCCTAAGCAAGTGCCCCCTCATTATTACTTTCTAGTGATGCCACTGTATGAATGAGCGTGTGTATGTGCATGTGTGCAAGCAGAGTATCTGAGCTACACCCTTCTCATTGTGCTTGATTTCAGATGGTAACATCCTCTCCCTTTGTATAATTTAACATGATAATAAACATGAAAACTGTTATATCTTCAGTGCACTGAAATCCCTTGATGACAATACTTTCATAAAATTCTTATTTTATAAATGCATAACATATATTATAACATAAATACAACATTTTAGAAGGTACAAAGCCATTTAAACTTTCATTTTGACAGTAACATTTAAATTATTTTGCAGTCCAGGAAGATACTATTTTTTTATCATATCCCTTCTGCTGTGGTTAGTTAGGAATAAATTTAAGTTAGCTACAACACTAATCACACAATCACTGTGTAGAATGTTGCAGGGTATGTTTCTGAAATTTGTAGTTTGTAACTTATGATTCTTACAGAAAATAGAAAATACACAATTTTCAGAGTTAAATTAATAGAAAAGAGGGCAAAATAAATACTGAAAGTGCACTACAAAGTTGTTGTTTTTACCATAAAAATTGTGTGTTTTAAAGGTACATTCTAGTATAATAATAATAATAAAGAACATCTGGAAAAAACTTGTTTAGTCTGAGGCTCTGAGCAAAAAGTGCAGATATTCCAGCATCATTTTTGCATCCAAATGTAATCAGCATGTTAATAATTTATAAAATAAATAAATCAATGTTACAATATATATGTAATTCTCAAATGAAGAGATTCAAAGAACTATCAACATCCTTAAAGGAACATTGTACACTAGATTTTTATTTGCATAAATGTTTTGTAGATGATCCATTTATATAGCCCATCTAGTAGTATTTGTATAAAAATGTATAGTTTTGCTTATTTTTTAAGAACATTGTGCTGATTTTCAGACTCCTAACCAAGCCCCACAGTGTCAGATGTATACATGCGTTTACAGACTCCTGCAGGCTCCTGTTTATATGATCTGTCTTTTCATATGCAGGAAAGGGGGGAGGTGGGGAGTGCCTGCTCTTTTTGTTTACGCAGCCCCTTTCAGTGGGTGTCCCAGACTACCTCAACAACCGTGCTAAACTGGGAGCTTCTAATTCAGTTTTTAAAAGGGTTTATACTGGATTTTTATATCAGTATCTGTGCATATTATTCATTATAGTAGTGTCTATTATAGCTATACAGTTATATAAAAATTAGTGTATACTGTCCCTTTAAGACCAAAGAGTAAAGAGGTACTATACCTTGGTGAACAAACATACCATTAGATCTGTGAACTGTTAAATAAGCCACTTGGTGGTGGAAAATAGTGGCCTAGACTACGAGTGGAGCGCAACATTGCGCTTTCTCAAGCACAATATTTGCGCTCCACTCTGTAATACCAGCACACAGAAATGTGTGCTGGTATCACAAGTTAGGTGCAATGCGAACGCAACCTTGCGTTTGCATTGCATGGAAGCTTTGCGTTCACAAGAGCATGCTTTCATAGGCTCCAACGGGAGCCTCGTTCTCATGCCGTGAGACACGGCAAAGCACCTAGCACAGCACAGGGGGTAGTCGCGCAACAAATTAAAAATATATATGTAAATGAATATTTACACATATTAACACATAAATATATATGTATATAAGAATATTTACACATATTAACACATAAAGATATATGTATATAAGAATATTTAAACATATTAACACATAAAGATATATGTATATAAGAATATTTACACATATTAACACATAAAGATATATGTATATAAGAATATTTACACATATTAACACATAAATATATATGTACAGTATATGAATATTTACACATATTAACACATAAATATATATGTATATGAATATTTACACATATTAACACATAAATGTATATGTATATGAATATTTACACATATTAACACATAAATATATATGTATATAAGAATATGTACACATATTAACACATAAATATATATGTATATGAATATTTACACATATTAACACATAAATATATATGTATACACGAATATTTACACATATTAACACATAAATATATATGTATATGAATATTTACACATATTAACACATACATATATATGTATATGAATATTTACACATATTAACACATAAATATATATATATAAGAATATTTACACATAATAAAACATAAATATATATGTATATGAATATTTACACATATTAACACATAAATATATATGTATACACGAATATTTACACATATTAACACATAAATATATATGTATATGAATATTTACACATATTAACACATACATATATATGTATATGAATATTTACACATATTAACACATAAATATATATGTATATAAGAATATTTACACATATTAACACATATATATGTATATGAATATTAACACATATTAACACATAAATATCTATCTATCTATTGGGTTCTTGTAAAGCGTGGCTATTCACCCGTAAGGGTCTCAAGGCGCTGAGGGTTGCAGTTCAGTCGAAGAGTCAGGTCTTGAGGTCCTTTCTGAACTTAGTTAGGGCAGTAGCTTGTCTAAGGTGCAGCGGGAGGGTGTTCCAAGTCTTGGCAGCCAGGTGAGAGAAGGATCTGCCTCCCGCTGTGGTTTTCCTGATGCGGGGAATGACAGCGAGGGCTTAGTCGGCCGATCGAAGTTGTCTGGCAGGGGTGTAGAAGGTAACGCGGTGGTTCAAGTATTCGGGACCGATGTTGTGGAGGGCCTTGAATGCGTGGGTGAGAAGCTTGAAGGTTATTCTTTTGTTGATGGGGAGCCAGTGCAGGTCCCGCGGGTATTTGGTGATGTGGCATTGACGAGGGATGTCAAGGATTAGTCTGGCCGAGGAGTTCTGGATGTGCTGTAGTCTCTTTTGGAGCTTGATGGTGGTGCCGGCGTAGAGTGCGTTACCATAGTCCAGTCGGCTGCTGACGAGGGTGTGAGTGACGGTCTTCCTGGTCTCGGTTGGGATCCATTTGAAGATCTTTCGCAACAGGTGAAGTGTGTGGAAGCATGTAGAAGAGACGGCGTTGATTTGCCAGTCCATGAAGAGTGATGAGTCCAGGATGACGCCTAGATTTCGTGCATGGTCGGTGGGGGTTGGAGGGTGTCCGAGGGCTGTGGGCCACCAGGAGTTATTCCACGTGGATGTGGTGGGGCCGAGGAGGAGGACTTCGGTCTTGTCTGCGTTTAGCTTTAGGCAGTTGTAGTTCATCCAGGTGGCGACTGCTGTCAGCCCTTCGTGGATGTTTCTCTTGGTGGTGGTGGGGTCACTGGTGAGTGAGATGATTAGCTGGGTGTCGTCGGCGTAGGAGACGATGTTGAGGTTGTGTCGTCGGGCGATGGCGGAGAGAGGGGCCATGTAGATGTTGAATAGGGTGGGGCTCAGAGAAGAGCCTTGGGGTACACCACAGCTGATTTCTGTGGGCTTGGAGGTGAAGGGTGGGAGTCTAACTTTCTGGGTTCTGCCGGTGAGGAAGGAGGTGATCCATTCCAGGGCTTTGTCGCGTATGCCGGCATCGTGTAGTCGGTTGCGGAGGGTGGGGTGGGAGACAGTGTTGAATGCTGCTGAGAGGTCTAGGAGAATGAGGGCGGCGGTCTCTCCTCGGTCGAGTAGGGCAAGGATGTCATCTGTGGCGGCGAGGAGGGCAGTCTCGGTGCTGTGGTTGCTACTGAAACCTGATTGGGAGGGGTCCAGGGTGTGGTTGGCTTCAATGTAGTCAACGAGTTGTGCGTTGATGGACTTCTTGATGACTTTGGCCGCAAAGGGGAGCAAAGAGATTGAGCAGTAGTTCTTCGGATCATTGGGGTCAGCCGTGGGTTTTTTCAGTAGGGGTTTTAATTCTGCGTGCTTCCAGTCATCCGGGAAGGTGCCGGTTTCGATGGAGCAGTTGATGGTGCTGCAGAGCTCGGGGGCGATGGTGTCAACCGCTTTGTTGCAAATGTGATGCGGGCATGGGTCCGAGGGTGCTCCGGAGTGGATCGATCTCATGATCCTGATGGTGTCCTCTGTGGTGAGGGGGCTCCAGATGGTCAGTGGGGGGTAGGCGGTGGTGTATTTGGGTGAGGTATTGGTGGGAGTTGGTGGGTAGGCGGTGGTGGGTGAGTTCTGGGGCACGAAGCTGTCATAGATGTCGACAATCTTGCGGTGGAAGTACATTGCGAGGTTATCGCAGAGGTCCTGGGAGGGCGGGATGTCGTTGGTGTTGCTGTTGGGATTGGAGAATTCCTTGATTACTGTGAACAGCTCCTTGCTGTTGTGGACGTTGGCATTGATTCTATCTTGGATGGCTGTCTTCTTGGTGGTTTTGATGAGGTGGTGGTGGGTAGTGATGGCTTCTTTGTAGGCTGTTTTATTTGAGGGGGTCTTGCTGGATCTCCAGGTCCTTTCCAATCGCCTGCAGTGGTGTTTGGAGTCCTGGAGGGCAGGGGTGAACCAACTAGCCTTGATGATGGGTTGGCGGTTGGACGGTTTCTTGAGAGGGGCGAGGGTGTTGGCGCAGACTGTGAGCCAGTGGTGGAGGTTGCGGGCAGAGGAGTTGGCATCTGTGGAGGTGGCTGGGGGGCACTTGTTCAGTTGGTCTTCGGTGATGTTGTTCCAGTTTCTGCGGGGTGGGTGGTGCTGCCGGAGGTGTGCGGTGGGTTTGTTGAAGGAAAAATGTATGCAATGGTGGTCGGTCCAATGGCGTTCGGTGATGTGGTTGACTGAGATGTGGTTGCCTGCTGAGAAGATAGGGTCGAGTGTGTGTCTGGCTGAGTGGGTTGGGGAGTTGACGAGTTGCTTTAGACCGATGGTTCCAAGCTTTTCTAAGAGGTTGGCAGTGTTGTGGTCATTGGGGTTGTCTAGGTGGAAGTTGAGGTCACCGAGGAGGATGTAGTCTGTTGAGGGGAGGGCGTGGGGTGCAATGAGGTCGGTGATGGAGTCACAGAAGGCAGGACGAGGTCCGGGAGATCTGTAGATGAGGGTGCCACGGAGGGTAGTGTTGGGACTGACCTGGATCTTGAAGTGTAGGTGTTCCAAGACTGGTGAGTGGTAGTCAGAGCTGGTTGTGACGTGGAGGGAGTGTTTGTGGACGATGGCGATGCCTCCTCCCGGTCGGTTGCTGCGGTCCTTGTGGGAGATCTTGTATCCGTCGGGGATGGCGATGGCAATGTCCGGCATTGATGTAGGGTTCAGCCAGGTTTCAGTAAGGAAGGCAACGTCCGGGGAGGTGGAGTTGAGCAGGTTCCAGATTTCGACGGCGTGCTTGCGGGTGTTGAGGAGGATGCAGTTGAGGTGGTTGCGGTTGTTTTTGCGTGAGGTGACTGGCAGGTTAGTGGTTCGGAGGGAGGAGAAGGCGTGAGAGGTGACTGGCAGGTTAGTGATTTGGAGGGAGGGGAAGGTGCAGTTGCGGCAGGTGAAGGGTCCGATGGTGTTCGTCGGGGATGCGTGGTGGCAGGCAGATGATCTACCGGTGTTGAGATGGAAGAGGGTGCTGGCGTTGTAGTGGCGGTGGTTGTGGGAGCCAGGGTTAGTGGCGCTGGACGCGGTCCAGGCGAGGACGGGCGCAGATGGGCTTGCCTTTGGCACGCCAGCGCCGCATGCGCGCGCTGCGCGGACGCACAGCAACTTCCATTAAATAGGTGCTGGGAGGTGGGAGGGCTGGGAGGCGGGGCAGTGGCTGTAGGAAGAAAGTTAAACAAAGGGAGTTACCTGTGCTGTGCTGGTAGGCTGGGGAAGGGGAGTGGCTGTGGCATGGGAGAGACAAGCATGAAGGAGAGCAGGCTGGAAATATATATGTATATGAATATTTACACATATTAACACATAAATATATATGTATATGAGAATATACAATAGAAAGGAAAAGCTGGCACTGCATCTTAAAATTCCAAAATTTATTTATAAATGTATTAAAATAACAGCAACATCAGAGATAGAGCTCTAACATGTTTCGGCCTTGGGCCTTGCTCATAGGTGTCTATTTGTGAAGCAGCGGATGCTACTTCCGACCCTCTCCGCTTCACTTCTGACTGAAGCGGAAGTTAAGAAGCAGCGGTCCTAAGACCGCTGCTCCTTAAAGGGACAGTCTAGTCAAAATTAAACTTTCATGATTCAGATAGGGCATGCAATTTTAAACAACTTTCCAATTGACTTTTATCATTAAATTTGCTTTGTTCCCTTGGTGGTATTTTTGAAAAGCTAAACCTAGGTTGGCTCAAACTGATTTCTAAACCGTTGAAAACCCCCTCTTAGCTCAGAGCATTTTAAAAGTTTTACACAGTTAGACAGTGCTAGTTCATGTGTGTCATATAGATAACATTGTGCTCACTCCCGTGGAGTTATTTAGGAGTCTGCATTGATTGGCTAAACTGCATGTCTGTCAAAATTACTGAGATAAGGGGGCAGTCTGCAGAGGCTTAGATACAAGGTAATCACAGAGGTAAAACATATATTTGTATAACTTTGTTGGTTATGCAAAATTGGGGAATGGGTAATAAAGGGGTTATCTATATTTTCAAACAATAACAATTCTGGTGTAGAAATGACAAGAAGAAAACAGCGCATCCACGAATCACAGCAGCGTTTATTCAGGTAAATGACACACACAGAAAATTGCACACTTACAAGATGACAGTAATGTATGAGCGGTAATGCCCTCTGGCTAGTTGTCTTTCGCCTGTAGCAAATCTCAGCGGGAACACCTCAGACGCCGACCAGCAGCACCAAGAGACCCGCTTCCTGTCACATACGGCAGGTGCCAAAGAGAAACTCAAAAGAGCAGCAGTCCTAAACACTTTGATGGTAGGAGTTAGTTACCCCACGCGTTTCCTCTGCACACGGGCAGACTTCTTCAGGGGTATATGAAAATACAAGCTAACAAACTACCTGTAGGACTGCAATTTATACACACACCTGACATACTTCCTCTCAGGAAGGGATTTACCTTTTTACCACATATATCCTAATACACTCGTATCTGACAGATTACTTGGATTATATGGGCACTAGTGGTTAAAAAAGGCTCACACATATATAACTACACTAAAATAGCAACATATCTAAACAAGTATTAAATGCATTTAGCTGTATAAAAATAGATATATATAGCTATATTATAATTCATAAAATCATTTGATCCATATAAAAACACCAACATAAATTCTGGTGTAGACTGTCCCTTTAACTTGTCCGCCACCTCTGAGGTGGCGGACAGCAATCAGCCCGATCAAATACGATCGGGTTGATTGAATCCCCCTGCTAGCGGCCGATTGAACTGCTGGTGCCATGATAAATGCCGTCAGCGTATACTGTCGGCATTTATCGATGTGCAGTGGACATGATTTGCTTTAGCGGATCATGTCTGTCCGCACCTACATTAATAGACTCCATCACCTTAAAGAATAGCACCATATTTAAAAGCACAATCTGACATCTCATTGGCTATTCACCTAAACAGGTGTATTTCATTAATTATCATATAAACTGCTAATCAGCAGCTTCAGTAGGATATCAAGGCCTCGATCCGATATGCAGCGTCACCCGCAAAAGCCGGCGACGCCAAATTTTGCGCTGGTTTGGTATCACATATACGGCGTAACCTAGAAGTTACGCTCATATATTTCTGCCTTCGGCCGTAGTTTTTTGAGCCATAGACAGGTATGCCAAACCAGCGCAGTTTGGTATCCAATATATAGCGTAAGGACTTACGTGGCGAAAATGGAGAAATCTTACTCCATTTTCACCTTGCCACAAATTGCAGGCGTAGTAAGCCTTACACTGTGTATTGGAGCCCCGTAACTCCCTAAACTACCTGCAAAATAAAACCTAACACCTAACGCATGCGCAATGTCTATCTACCTGTCAACCGCGAACTGCTAAATAAAACCTAACACCTAACGCATGCGCAATGTCTATCTACCTGTCAACCATAATCCCCCGCCGCAATCCCTAATAAAGTTATTAACCCCTAAACCGCCGCTCCCGGACCCCGCCGCCACCTACATTAACTACCCCCTAATGTGAGCCCCTTACACCGTCGCCACCTACATTAACTACCCCCTAATGTGAGCCCTTTACACCGCCGCAACCTACATTACCTATCCCCTAATGTGAGCCCCTTACACTGCCGCCAGCTATATTAAATTATTAGCCCTTAATATAATCCCCCTACCCCACCGCCAGCTATATTAAATTATTAACCCCTAATCTAATCCCCCTACCCCACCGCCAGCTATATTAAATTATTAACCCCTAATCTAATCCCCCTACCCCGCCGCCAGCTATATAAAATTATTAACCCCTAATCTAATCCTCCTACCCCGCCGCAAGCTATATTAAATTATTAACCCCTAATCTAATCCCCTACCCCGCCGCCAGCTATATTAAATTAATTAACCTCTAAAATACTAAACTATCCCTACCACTAAACCTAAGTCTAACTTTATAAATAGCCCTGAAAAGGGCTTTTTGCGTGGCATTACCCCAAAGTAAACAGCTCTATTGCCAGCCCTTAAAAGGGCTTTTTGCGGAGCATTGTCACAAAGTAATCAGCTCTTTTGCCTATAATCTAAATCCCCTACACCGCCGCCACCTATAATAAATGTATTACCTCCTAATCTAATCTCCTTACACCGCCGCCACCTATAATAAATGTATTACCCCCTAATCTAATCACCCTATACCGCCGCCACCTATAATAAATGTATTACCCCCTAATCTAATCCCCCTACACCGCCGCCACCTATATTAACCCTAATTATATTAGGGTTAATATACTTAATATAGTAATAATATTATATATATTAACTATATTAACCCTAATTATATTAGGGTTAATATAGTTAATATAGTTATTATATTATATATATATATTAAGTATAATAACCCTATCTAACTCTAACACCCCTAACTAAATTCTTATTAAAATAAATCTAATTAATATTAATATTATTAATTAAAATATTCCTATTTAAATCTAAATACTTACCTATAAAATAAACCCTAAGATAGCTACAATATAATTAATAATTACATTGTAGCTATTTTAGGCTTTATATTTATTTTACAGGTAACTTGGTATTTATTTTAACTAGGTACAATAGCTATTAAATAGTTAATAACTATTTAATAGCTACCTTGTTAAAATAATTACCAATTTACCTGTAAAATAAATCCTAACCTAAGTTACAAATACATCTACACTATCAATAAATTAAATAAACTACAAATATCTAAACTAAAATACAATTAAATACACTAAACTAAATTACAAAAAACAAACAAACACTAATTTCACCTATTCTAAGCCCCCTAATAAAATAATAAAGCCCCCCAAAATAAAAAAATGCCCTACCCTATTCTAAATTAAAAATTAACCAGCTCTTTTACCAGCCCTTAAAAGGGCTTTTTGCGGGGCATGCCCCAAAGTAATCAGCTCTTTTGCCTGTAAAAAAAAACACAATACCACCCCCAACATTAAAACCCACCACCCACATACCCCTACTCTAAACCCAGCCAACCCCCCCTTAAAAAAACCTAACACTAAGCCCCAGAAGATCTCCCTACCTTGAGTCGTCTTCACCCAGCCGGGCCGAACTCTTCATCCAATCCGGGCGATGTCTTTATCCAAGCGGCAAAGAAGAAGTCTTCCATCCGGCGATGTCTTCATCCAAGCGGCAAAGAAGAGGTCCTCCATCGGGGCGACATTTTTCTCCAAGCGGCATCTTCAATCTTCTTTCTTCGGACCTCCGAAGCGAAACATCCAGCTGGCCCGACGACTGAAAGACGAATTAAGTTTCCTTTAAATTACGTCATCCAAGATGGCGTCCCTCAAATTCCGATTGGCTGATAGGATTCTATCAGCCAATCGGAATTAAGGTAAGAAAATCTGATTGGCTGATTCAATCAGCCAATCAGATTCAAGTTCAATCCGATTGGCTGATCCAATCAGATTGAGCTCGCATTCTATTGGCTGTTCCGATCAGCCAATAGAATGCAAGCTCAATCTGATTAGCTGATTGGATCAGCCAATCGGATTGAACGTTAAACAGCTCTTTTACATTAAAAATAAACAAAGTCCCCCTAACAGTAAACCCCCCCCACCCACCAAACCCCCCCAAAATAAAAAACCTAGCTCTAAAAAACCTAAACTACCCATTGCCCTGAAAAGGGCATTTGTATGGACATTGCCCTTAAAAGGGCATTTAGCTCTTTATCACTGCCCTTAAAAGGGCATTCAGCTCTTTTTCAAAGTACCCAAAAAAAAACTTAATTTTTTTTTAAAAAAACCTAACACTAAAGCCCCAAATAGGTACTCACGGTTCCTGAAGTCCAGCGTAGAAGGTCTTCTTCCAGGCGGGTCCATCATCTTCATCCACAGAGAAGGCAGCGCAGAGTGGAGGTCCGGAGCGGTCTTCCCAGATGTGGAGCTCCTCGGTGGCGCTCCTTGGTGGCGGCATAGGCGGTCCTCGACGATAGCGGTCCTCGGAGAAGGCTTTGTGGTTCCTCTTCATGCGATCGTCAGTTGCACAATAAAGAAAGAATTCAAGGTACCCCATATTTATTGGGGTACCTTGAATTCCTATTGGCTGAAATTTTCAAAAATCAGTCAATAGGATGAGAGCTACTGAAATCTTATTGGCTGATTTGAACAGCCAATAGGATTTTAGTAGCTCTAATCCTATTGGCTGTTTTGAAAAATTCAGCCAATAGGAATGCAAGGTACCCCAAATTGATTGCGGTACCTTGCATTCTTTCTTCAGTATACCACGGACGATTGGATGAAGAGGAGCCTCCATGTCCCCAAGGACCGCCGCCGTTGAGGACCACCGCTGCCGAGGACCCCCGCCAACGAGGACCACCACCGAGGATTGCCACAACTGAGAAGACCACTCCGGACTTCCACTCCACACTGCCTTTGCTGTGGATGAAGATGATGGACCCACCTAGAAGAAGACCTTCTCCGCCGGACTTCTGAAAAAAAAAAAAAAGCCATTTTTAGGGCTTTTGGTAGTTTAGCATTAGAATAGGGGGTGTTTTTATTTTTTTTTTTATTTTTTTTTTTCATAGGGATTAGGTTTATTTTTTTTATTTTGGATAATGTGTTTATTTTTTCTGTATTTCTATTTAATTTTTTGTACCTTGGGGGGTTGTTTTTACAACATATAGACTGCCCTCTGGGCAGACTTACCAACTAGTATATATATAAATAAAACAATATTAATTTTGAGGGAGGGTGAAAGTCTTGGTGAGTTCCCACACTTTTTTTTGTAGGACTTGACCCTGAGTTTACCTACCCAGGTGTGAGGCCCCCTGGAGCTGTCGCAGACCAATCCAGCACTGATTGCAAATCCATCAGAGCTCTTGGATCCATTTAGCAGTGTACAGAGACAGCCATTATGAGGAGAATCATTTTAATGCTGGGGGTGCAGGACCTAGCCCTGAGCCAGCTCACAGAAACAGGGTTGGGGGCAGGATTGGATTTTCACAAGACTTGGCATAACGATCTGGAAAAAAAACATTTATTAATTCTTGATTAAATTAATGTGAGCAACAAATAATTAACAGCAAGGACACGTATCCAGGTGAGTTCCATGCCTGCCAGGCACTTAATCATTGACAGATTAACCTCCACAAAATACTGATACCCTACTGCTATATTAACTCTTCACATACCACAGAGTATTAATGAAACAAAAAAACATCCCACTATTTATTTAATCCCATAGGCAAGGCCGGTGCAAGGATTTTTGTCTACACAGGCGAAGGTGCATTTGGACGCCCCCCCCCCCCACCAAAAAAACCCAGACAATATCACCAACCTCCCTGCCCTCCTCAAGACCACTCCCCCCATACCAAGTACATTTTATTTGCGCTCCATTAAGCCAACTTATTTTTCTTTTACATAAAAACACATATTTGTGGTTTTGTAAAGTGCATTTTATTAACAGTTGTTCAACAAAATATAAAACATAACATTTTCAACAATGAGTGAAAGTGCAGGAAATAGTGTAAACGGTATGACTTAGACTTTAATTTCTTAGGGTAAGAACAAGTCACACAATATTCCAGTTCACAGACAAATTAGAACTTATGATAAATATTCACATTAAACAGAGGAAAACATTACACACAAACATTGCTACAATAAAACAGTTAGGGTCAAGGCAAAACTTTAACAGCTATCACTCAAAAAGAGTGAAGTAGTAGTGCAACTAGGAACAATGAGGTTTCAAATCAACATATTAATCCCTTGATTCCTTTTACATTACAACCATATTCAAAAACTATAACATAAGAACTTAACTTTCTCAGCAAGTTGTCTGTCAGTGCTAATTTACATAAAGTGCTTTAAAAGATATTGCAAACATTCAAAGTGAGAAAACCTTAAAAAAACTTAACCTTTCTTGCTTTTGCACTCACAAAATCCTGAAGCAGAGTATGAAAATCAATGTTTCGTGCAATACGGTTTTCAATAGAAATCATTGCAAGTCCCACCAATCTCTCTTGTGACATTGAAGAGCGAAGATAATTCTTTATTAATTTCAGCTTTGAAAAGCTTCGCTCACCAGAGGCAACAGATATCGGCAATGCCAATAGTATACAAAGTGCAATGGAGACATTTGGAGCAAAGCCATTTTTAACTGCATATGCTAGAATTTGACTAGGCGTCATTGCAGGTTTCAAGATAGGAGCCAATATTTTAAGCTCTTCACATAGTTGTGCTCCATCTAGATCAGAATCTTCTGAGTTTTTATCGGTAAAAAAACATTCTGCAAATCTAGACAGTGCTTCATCAGTGTTTCCTGTGGTACATCTTTAATTTTCTGAATGTCATAAAGAAATTGAAAGTGCCTGCTGTGATGCTTAATCTGCTCAAATCTCTCATCAAGAGAATTAATGCATACATCCAAAATACTGAAAAAGCACTCAACTTTAAATTTTTGGTCAGGATCAACAATTGAATCATCTGGACCTTCATAAAAAAACAACCTCTTTTTCTTTGTTTGTCGCACTAAAGGGGCAAACACAGGATCTATTTCCATTTCTAAAGCTAGTTCTTTTGCCTCTTCGATCAAATCTTTAAATCCTTTATCTGAACGATAATCTTTCAAAAAAGTAGTCGTGGATTGCAAAACATCAATCACATCTGGGAGATAAATCGTTTGTCTTTGAAGAAGTTTGCTGACAAAGTTAATTCTATTCAGTATTTTATACCACAATACAATGAAACAAAAAAATTTTTAAGTTATTTAATTATTTTGCGAGTGATTCAGCTTCACATTGTGCTACCATTGCTGTGTGTGAGTGATCTCTTGAAATTTCAGTCAAAGCATCATAAATTTCTCCAACCTGGAACCTAAACGGACGAACAGCATCAATTCTTGATGACCATCTGGTGTCAGACAAAGGTTTTATTGTTAGTTTGCCAATGTGTTTTTTCAAGACATTCCAACGAAGTGTGGACCCTGACAAAAAAACATATATTTTCTGCACAACAGAAAAGAAAGTTGTTGCATCCCTGCTTGACATGGCTGCGTCATTCACCACTAGATTTAAAGTGTGAGCGCTGCAGGGAACATAAAAGGCACGTGAGTTTAAATCAAGGATCCTTTTCTGGACACCTTGGTGTTTTCCTTTCATATTGGAACCATTATCATATCCTTGTCCTCTCATATCACCAAGGGGAATCTTAAGATTTTCAAGTTCAGTCAAAACTGCCTCAGTCAGACCTTCTCCAGTTGAGCTGTGGATTTGAATAAAACCTAAAAATCTTTCTTGTATACAGACAGGGCCACCATCAGGGGGTGACAGGGGTGACTCCTGTCAGGGGCCCAATGAGCCAGGGGAGCCCCATGAGGCAAGAACTAAAAAAAAAAATTTTGGCAGCCACCAGTGGGTACTACAGCAGAGTGCTAATTGAGCATGGGAAATGTTATTACAAGGTAAAGTATTAGCATTTGAGAGGATTTCTTAGTGTGCACTAAACCACTATGCTCAGTGTGAGACAGACTTGGCACTTTGTACAGTGTGTGCCTGAGTCAGACGGCAGATCACTTTCATTTGAAGAGGAGGTAGGACTTACTTAGCAAATGTTTTTTATTTATTTGTGCAATTTTGGATTGTAACTTCAGTGTGGTAGTAGTTGTATGGTGGGGCTAGGGGTCCATAAAAACACATTTTTTTAGCAGCAGTGTATTTATGATTATTTGACAATGCTGTAGAAATTCTATATTTAAAACCATGCAGAAATGTTTCCTCCTCAATACACAAATGGTAGATGCCCTTTTGGCAGATATGCATTATATATATATATATATATATATATATATATATATATATATATATATATATATATATATATATATATATATTACATTCCAGTTTACTGCCCCTTTATGCAAGGACTTTCCAGATGCAAGGAGGCATTTTATCTAAGATTTTTACATCTGCATAAAATTTTATACTGAATACTGAATTTATACTATAAATGAAATGAGACAGGTTAACTTAAAACTGTTCAGTTTACACTACAGCTGACTTAGTTTTGAAATACATACCAACAAGCCTAAATCCTGCATTTAACCAGATCTAATGGTATGAGTACCACAGCTTATGGTCCCACCAAGACCATATAGAGTACAGCATTTTCAAAATCCATAAGTACAGCTGACAGATGGGAAAATTTGTACACTATATTTGAAGTGGTGCTCTTGGTTGGGGAAAATGGGAAAAAATCAAACAAACATATGTCAACCTTTTAAAGGTACTTTTCTTCATCTAGCCATCAACCCAGCTTATTAATGAACAATTTTGAATTCACAGAATTATTTTTGTTTGCACATTTACAAATATGATTCTTTAAAAAGTGATCTCTTAATTTCTGCATTTGTTTTTATCATGCATGTCACACACTGTTGATTTAGGGGATGCAAGGTGCATAAATGTTTCCTCCTGTGAGTGTTTCTGTGGGTGTATGTGTTTATGTCTTTGTGCTTTGGTTTGTGTCTCTATGTGTATGTATTTTTTATCTGTGGGTCTCTCTGTGAGGGTGGGTGTGTATGTCTTTGTGCATTTTCTGTGGATGTCTGTGAGGGTGTGTGCATATGTCTTTGAGCTTTTTCTATGGGTGTTTCTGTGAGGGTGTTTGTGTGTATGTATGTATGTATGTATGTCTGTGTTTTCTGTGGGTGTCTCTGTGAGGGTGTGTGTATGTCTTTGTGTGTTTTCTGGTCTCAGTGAGGGTGTGTGTATGTATGTCTTTCTGTGTTTTTCATGTGGTTGTCTCTCTGTGTGTGTATGTCTTTGTGTGTTTTCTGTGGGTGTCTCTGTGTGTGTATGTGTGTATATGTCTTTGTGTGTTTTCTGAGGCTGTCTCTGTCGGTGTTTCCTTGGGTTTATGTGCAAGTTTGAGTTTGTGTGTGTGTGTCCATTGTCTGTTCCTTTTTAGGACATTTTGACCTTACTACTAATTATTCACATCTTTCTACAGACTTTGAGACTAACAAGACCTTTCCGGAAGTAACCACTCCACCATTTAACCTTTAAATTATTGTTTAGGCAGTTCAGGGCCCTTCCTTTCAGCCACTGCATGCTGTTGTCATAATTTAGTTGTCATCTTCCTTTACAAAAAGATAATCAGAACTCCATATTTTGTTTTCTAAATCTCCTTTTTTTACAAAACTGTAGTTTACCTCATTTCTTGTCAGGTCAATGTAAACAAGTGCTAAGTGTCTGTTTGGGTTTCTGTGTCTGAGTGTGTTTGTTTGCGTGTCTGCTAGAGTGTCTATATGTGAATCCTTATGTGTGAGTGTGTTTGTGTGTTTCAGTGTATGAGTGTGTCTGTGTGTATGTTACTACCTTTACAACATTTCCAAGTTTAAATAGACAATTAAGAATAAAGTGCATATACGTTTTAGTCACTTGGTCAAAAATTGCACATGTCAAAGGAGGGGGGGGGGCCCTGATCAATGATTAAGTCAGGGGCCCCAAAATTTCTAGTGGCGGCCCTGTATACAGACTTCTGGTTCAGCAGTAGGAGACTCCCCTTCCTTGATGGACACAAATCTAACAATTATAGTCATTTGTTCACAGAGACTAATGTCTGGGGTACAATCAAGTATAATTGAATAATACTTAGAATTTTTCAATAACTGCATAATTTGTCTCTTTATTTCTTTAGCTATAAGGCTGATTAGTTCATGCTGAATGTCCTTCCCCAAATAATGTTGGTAAATGTCCTTATTTTTAATTCGCTTCAGATGTTCCTGCATAACCATATCAAATGTGCCCAGCATTTCCACAAGTTGCAGATAATTGCAATTATTTTCACTATATAATGTATCACTGCTACCTCTGAAAGCTAAGCACTGGTGACCAAGGTACTTTACTATTCCTACAAGCCGTTTAACAACATTTTGCCAATGCTGTGTTTCTGCTGACAAAAATCTCTGGTAAGTAGCATCTATCGTTTTTCCAGATCCTTCTAGAGAGTCCATTCCAGTCTCTTACAGCAACAAGATGAGAATTAGACATTTCATGAATGCAAAGAATTTGAGACAAATTCTTCCAATCATTATATCCTCCGCATGTCAAATTTGTAGTTGTTTTAGTTGCAAATAGCTTACAACAAAAACAAAACACTTTGTCCAGCTTAACAGAATAAACCAGCCAGTTTCTAAAGGTTTCTTCTCCGTTTGGCAGCCGTTGCTTGTAATTTGCTTTAGTAAAGCGTCTATTGGATGCATCTTTGGGAAAAACCACAATTGCTTTTTGATTTGCAGGACCTTTCCTGACAATAGCATCCCTTAGTGAGGTGGTGAGAACAGCTGGCCAATCAGCTGGATCAGACAAATCAAGAGTCTCCAAAGTAGAAGATTGTTCCTTCTGCACCAGTTCTTCTCTTTCTTCATCACTTGATCCTTCTGTATCAATAGTCTTTTCAAGAGAGTAGATATGTGATGCAGATGATGTTGAAGGTTGCTCATCATCTCCTTGTTCTTGTATTTCCTCTGCGTTTGCATCACCCAGATTAGCAGTGTCTTGGGCTGTGATGGGCTGTCTGTAGGATGCAGCTGATGCTGAAGAATCCTCATCCATATCTATGTCTACTGGATCATCTCCCAGATTGGAAACTGGTTCTGAAGCAGGAGCATCTTGCTTTCTGATTTTGTGAGAGGTCAAGTACTTCTTTAAATCTCCAGACATCTGCTTCCCAGCTTTTTCTTTCTCTGCTCGTCTCTTTCTGAAAGCTGCTCCAGAGGATTTCTTCTCTTTATATAATTTTGGCATTTTTAAGTAGTTTTCCAGCTGAGCTATGTAAACAATAAGAAAGATGTTATATTTTTGTGTGTGGGTATATGTGTGTTGTTAATGTGTATGTGTGTGAGTGTGTGCGTATATGTGTGTGTCAATGTATGTGTGTGAGAGATTTATGGTCTTATGTGAAAGGTGGTATCACAGCTTTATTTCTGCTTTAGAGTGGTGACAGTATAGTGTTAAAGGGATAGTTTACCCAAAATTCTCTCCCCTTTAAATTGTTTCCAATGATCCATTTTAACTGCTGGAGTGTATAAAATTGTTTAAAACTATCTCCTTTACCCCTATTTCAGCATTTAAAATCGCTGATTTTGGCCGTGGTATCCACACCTATACTGAAATTTTTTTATACTCGAGTAAAGCTTAAAAAAACACAGCCAGCAGAACAAATTACACTCTCTGTGGGGTGTAGGCTTTATAAGTAATACAATGTTATTTATCCATTATTCTCTCTAAGTATTTAGCTTTTGTTTACAGACAAACATTACATAATATAATTAAGCAAGTGTGTGTACACAAAGTGATAACATAAGATATTATACTACCGGCAGGCTCAACCCATTTTAACAGGTTGTGGTTTAAAAGTACAAAACCAGCTAATTGATATACACCAATAAACCTTAAAATGCAATTTCTCAAACAATCTATACAACTGGTATAACAACAAGTCATTGAAAATACATTAATGGAAAAACAATTGTACAGTGTACTACTGTCCCTTTAATGTGGTTGATTTGGGTGTTAGTACATTTAGGTTAAGTGTAGTCCACCTAGTATAATGTAAATTGTATTTTGTAAAAAAAAATGTATATGGTTAATTGTGATGAGGGTCTGTTGCTGTTAGGGCTATGTTTTTATCCATAAGAAAGCTGCAAACACATATATTAACAGGGCCGCCATCAGGGGGTGACAGGGGTGACTCCTGTCAGGGGCCCAATGGGCCAGGGGGGCCCCATGAGGCAAGAACTAAAAAAAAAAAAAAATATTTTTTTTTTTTTTTTTTTTTTACATTTTGGCAGCCACCAGTGGGTACTACAGCAGAGTGCTAATTGAGCATAGTGATTTAGCATTATATATATTTCTGTGTATACTAGCGCCCCCTTGAGTGGTGACAGGGAATTGTCATCAGGTAGGCTTTGTGTATGTCTTTGTGCATTTTCTGTGGATGTCTGTGAGGGTGTCTTCATATGTCTTTGAGCTTTTTCTATGGGTGTCTCTGTGAGGGTGTGTGTATGTTTGTCTTTGTGTATTTTCTCTGGATGCCTCTGTGAGGGTGTGTGTGTTTGTCTGTGTTTTCTGTGGATGTCTCTGTGAGGGTGTGTATGTATGTATGTATGTCTGTGTTTTCTGTGGATGTCTCTGTGAGGGTGTGTGTTTTCTGTGGGTGTCTCTGTGTGGGCGTGTGTATGTCTTTGTGTGTTTTCTGTGGATGTCTTATTGAGGGTGTGTGCATGTATGTCTTTGTGTGTTTTCTGAGGCTGTCTCTGTCGGTGTTTCCTTGGGTGTATGTGCAAGTTTGTGTGTCCATTGTCTGTTCCTTTTTAGGACATTTTGACCTTACTAATGATTATTCACATCTTTATAAAGACTTTGAGACTAACGAGACCTTTCCAGAAGTCACCAATCCACCATTTAACCTTTAAATTATTGTTTAGGCAGTTCAGGGCCCTTCCTTTCAGCCACTGCATGCTGTTGTCATCATTTAGTTGGCATCTTCCTTTACAAAAAGATAATCAGAACTCCATATTTTGTTTTCTAAATCTCCTTTCTTTACAAAATTGTAGTCTTCCTCATTACTTGTCAGGTCAATGTAATCAAGTGCTGAGTGTCTGTTTGGGTGTCTGTGTCTAAGTGTGTTTCTTTGCGTGTCTGCTAGAGTGTCTATATGTGAATCCTTATGTGTGAGTGTGTGTGTGTGTTTCAGTGTCTGTGTGTTTGTATGTTTGTATGTTACTACCTTTACAACATTTCCAAGTTTAAATAGACACTTAAGAATAAAGTGCATATACGTTTTAGTCACTTGGTCAAAAATTGCACATGTCAAAGGCAGGGGGGGGGGGCCCTGATCAATGGTTAAGTCAGGGGCCCCAAAATTTCTAGTGGCAGCCCTGTATATTAATAATATTTTGTAATAGTTGCAAAAATAAAGCTGTCTCATTGAAAAGAAAAACAAAAAAAACATTGTGAGTCTGTGTACAGACCTGTATCACAGATTCCAATTTTTTTTTTCTTTCAAGGAGATGTATTTATTTGTGCAACTAAATATTATTTACTATATTTACTCTAAGTAAGATATTTACTTTTGTAATGTAGAAGCATTACTTCTTTTTTGCCATTTATCATTGTAAATCATACATTTAAAACACACAGTAATGTCAGCATGTATAAAAGAAATCCCACAACAAATTAGCAAAAATAATTGCATATACCTATAACGGTCTATCTTCAGACTCAGAGAGGTTAAAATTACATCATTCACCAATCACCAGTGCACCACCACCCCACCAGTCACTCACATTGTTGTGAATCATACATAACATAAAAAAAAGGTAAGGTCAACATGATTGACAGCATGTTTAAAATAAATCAAATCCCACAACAAATTATTACATATAAGTTTATAACTGCAGTTTGTCTAACTTTGTTCCAGTCTCACAGAGTGCCGCACTCAGACTCACAGTTGTCACCTCCACGGTGGTTCTCACAACACAAGTTCAACTGACTGTTGTCAATTTCACCACCCACCCACGAGCACCGTGGGCACATGCCTTGCATCATTCTGCGGCCGCCTGGATGAAATAACTTTGTCTTGGCTTGAAATCACAGTTTTCTATGTCTTAACCCAGCACATACCATACGTTATTATCCCAATAACTGATCCAAAATCTGATGTGTGATGTTTATTTTTTACTTTTTGTCTAAAAAGGTATACAATAATTTGGTATATGAGAAATTTCAAAGCTGACATCAGAATTTCAGGAAATTATTTATGGGCCAATGTACTAGAAATATACAGCAGAAATTAGTAACATTATAATTGCTTTTTAAATTAAAGTAATACTGTTTAGTGGATTAAACTATATGTCTGGCAATACTGAGACTGGTTTATCTTTGTATTCACATAGTAAAATATTAAATTTGGATAAACAACTGTAAAAAAACAGTCACATTCTGCATTATTATTCCCTACTGTACTGATCTAATAATGTGGTGTGGACGGTGACACTATAATGATACTAAAGTATGGATTTATCAATTAAAGTCACAGGCAGGTGGTGGGTCAGTGGACAGTTAAATGACTCAACAAACATCAAAACAAATATGTGTTTAACCATAACCACTCCAAGGAATTTTTGTTTTCAGCTTTGAAAATGCCCAATTTCAGATGCAACAAACAATGATGAGTTTATTATTCCACTAAATACTGGCTTATACCAATTGGAACAGAAAACATGTCTGTAATAATGCAAAATAAATAAACTCATTATTTATCTATATGTCTTTTTAGTATTTAATTTGGAAGAGAACAATAAAAACAATTTAAAACTATTAGCATGTGATGTCCTTATATAAATATGGCACAGATTAAACTTCTGCATATGTTTGATATAGAATAATTAATAACTAAATACACTCTCTAGCTAAGGTTATATTGTCCAAGGCTACAGTCTAGTCCAAAAAAAAACTTTCATGATTCAGATAGGGCATGCAATTAAGTCTAGTCCAAAAAAAACTTTCAATGATTCAGATAGGGCATGCAATTTTAAACAATTTTCCAATTTACTTTTATCACCAATTTTTCTTTGTTCTCTTGGTATTCTTAGTTGAAATTTTAACTTAGGAGGTTCATATGCTAATTTCTTAGATCTTGAAGACCGCCTCTTAAGAATGCATTTTAACAGGTTTTTCACCACTAGAGGGTGTTAGTTCATGTTTTTCATATAGATAACACTGTGCTCATGCACGTGAAGTTACCTGGGAGCCATCACTGATTGTCTAAACTGCAAGTCTGTCAAAAGAACAAATAAAGGGGCAGTCTGCAGAGAGGGGAAAGCCGTCAATAACAAAATGTGTGTAAAGTCATTGTGTTCCCTCATGGTGCATGTGCTCAGTAGGTGGGAGGAAATGATGGACTAGTAAGCAAATCCTCAATTTGAATCATCTCATGTTTAGATATTTCTTCTCATCATCCTTTCCCATTAAGCAATACAAGTTGGGGAGGGTATGGGATTTTTAAGCGCAGCAGAAAAAATAAGCACGGTATTTTCTCTTAAATGTGTGTGTTGGAAATCTATCCTTTAGGTGTATTCTCCCAGATGAAACAGCTGATATTGCTCATTCAAAGCAGCAGCCATAATTCTGTACATTTAATGCTCTGGACTGGAGCTGGTATAAAAAGAGATTGGAAAACATTAAAAAGAAAAAACAAATAAGTACAGTGGCCCTTTAACAGCATAGCATTTCATTTATACATTTCTTTTGCTAAGAACTTGCATTTTCTGAGTTTCCAATTTTGCACAATTCCACCTTTTTTGTGATTTTTTGTTTTTGTTTGTGTGAGTGTCTGAGCCCCTAAGGACTGTGGGAAATCTGGATTTGTTCCATAACCATAACATCTTGATCAAGAGAGGGTGCTATGCTGTTAAAGAGCCACTGTACTTATTATATTTTTTCTTTTTAATGTTTTCAAATGTCTTTTTATACCAGCTCCAGTCCAGAGCATTAAATGTACAGAATTATAGTTGCTGCTTTGAATGAGCATTGAGCAATATCAGCTGTTTCATCTGGGAGAATACACCTAAAGGATAGATTTCAAACACATTTAAGAGAAAATACAGTGTACAGCGTCTGTCCTGTTATTGTTAACTTAACAATAACCGGACAGACGCTTGACGCTGTGCACTGTATTTTCTCTAGTTAAATGTGTTTGAAATCTATCCTTTAGGTGTATTCTCACAGATGAAACAGCTGATATTGCTCAATGCTCATTCAAAGCAGCAACTATAATTCTGTACATTTAATGCTATCTGGACTGTCTGGAGCTGGTATAGAAAGACATTTGAAAACATTAAAAAATAATAATAATAATAATAATAATAATAATAATAAGTACAATGGCCCTTTAACAGCATAGCACCCTTTCTTGATCAAGATGTTATGGCCATGCCATGTATAAATGAAATGCTATACTGTTAAAGGGCCATTGTACTTATTTTTTTTTTTCTAATGTTTTCCAATCTCTTTTTATACCTAACTAACAACAACATATATTCATTTAATATAAAAAAGTATAATGAAGACAGAGTGTGTAAACTGTCTGCCAGTGCCAGTTTATTTATGAAGCCAACTGCCAAGGGATTTTTGAGTTAATAAATTAAGGACACCACACTACTGCATCATGTATGCATGCATTGTTGGGGTCTCACAGACAGTCGGTGAGTCAGTCACTGACTGACTGTGTAGTGTTAGTTACTGTTTAAAATGTGATGAACTGTAGGACTGGTGGTCTGGGTTAGGTCAGGTGACTGTCTCTGTCTGTGTCAGGCTTGAGCTTCCAAGTTTCCAACCTCACCGTGACCTCAGTGACAGTGACCACTGACCACTCACTCTCAGACTCAGTCAGACTGACTGTCTAGTAGACCCCACGGGCTGCACCCCCCCCCCACACGGTCCCCCCCCCATGATCATCATGATCACACATCCATCCACATGACATGTTACTAACTAACCCATCCAGATCCAGCATGACATGCATCCATCATGAATGATTATGAATTTTTCCTAATTCCAATTCCAAATGATTCATCATCCAATAATCCTAAATTCCTACCGTAACTTCTGGTCTCTGTGTCTCTGTCCTGTCCTGTGCTGCTGCTGCACTGTCTCAGTCAGACTGACTGTCTAGTTACTAGTAGACGGTGACCCACGGGCTGCACCCCCCCGGTCCCCCCATGATCATATGATATACAATTTAATTAACATACATGATCACACTGTCACACTACTAACCCATCCAGTCAGATCCATCATCCAGCATGACATGATGCATCCATCATGAATGATTATGATTTATTTTTTCATAATCCTCCTAATTCCAAGTGATCCAATCCTGACCTTATCCTAAATTCCTACCGTAACTTCTGGACTCTGTGTCTCTGTTGTTGTCTTCCCTGTGCAGTGCTGCTCCAGACGTCCTCTCGACTCGTTGTCTTCTGCCAGTGCCTGGGCTGGTCTTCTCAAAGTTCTGGTGAACTGCGCAGCGTGAGCGGGCTCTCTCCTCACGTGGCTGGCTCAGGCTGCCTGTGTCACATTCCCTCTCTCACTCAGTCGAGTGACGTGATGTCACCAGGTGGTTGGACGGGCAGCCAGTCAGTCAGACTTCAGTCAGCCACTCAGAGGCTGTGTGCTGCGCAACTTAGGCAACTGGTGAGCTCCGCCTCCCTCGTCATCGTGACGGTACCAGTCCTTCCACAGTGAGCTGAGAGCTACTCTGACCGTTTCCGTTTGTTTAACTCATCAGTGTCAGTGATGATCAGTTCACATAAGTTTAACACATTTCTATAATCATTCATCATGTTGTTCATAATCATGTCGCGGTCGGCGGGGGGGGGGGTCGGATGTGGGGTGGTCGTGGATAAAAAAAAAATACTTTAAAATTTTTTTTTTGTTTGAGCAGCAATCCGCAAATGCACTGCTGCTCTTGAGCGCCCCCCTGCTGATGCGCTCTAAGGCGGCAGCCTATGCTGCCTATTACAAAACGCCGGCCCTGCCCATAAGATTCTTAGTACAAAGTTCAAGAATCTATCTTATCTAATATAGATTCCCTATTTCCTCTTCTCACAGCTCTTTTTACATGTTCAGTCAGTATCTGGAAGCATGAAACTTTCAGTGTTACCAGTATGTAAAATGTCTAGAAATAACTATTTGATTCAGGCTAGTCAATGGGACCTATTTATCAAATGTCTGTCCGACATGATCCGATCAGCGGATCATGTCAGACAGACATTGCTGAATGCGGATAGCATACGCGCTCTGCATTCAGCATTGCACAAGCAGTTCTGGTGAAATGCTGGTGCAATGCCGCCTCCTGCAGATTTGCGGCCAATCGGTCGCAAGCAGGGGGTGTCAATCAACCCGATCGTATCTAATCGGGTTGATTGCTGTCCACGGCCTCAGAGCAGGCGGACAGGTTATGAAGTAGCGGTCATTAGACCGCTGCTTCATAACCTGTGTTTTCTGGTGAGCCTCAAGGCTCGCCAGAAACACGGGGAATCAAGCTCCATACGGAGCTTGATAAATAGGCCCCTTTATCCCTGAAATGCTCCAACATTCTATCTTTTAGAAGCCTTGTTGTACATCCTACATACTGGATCTCACAGTGGGTACAAGTAATCAATAAAATACATAATTAGACAGTTAATATAATGCATCATCTCATAATCCAATCTTGATACTTTATATTTATATTCAAAGCATAACCTCAGCTCTTACAGATTTTACTCCCACATTTATAAAAGCCTGACTTATCTAGCCACTGGACACAGAAATAACTTGCTTAAAGCGACACTTAAGTCAAAATTAAACTTTCATGATTCAGATAGAACATGCAATGTTAAACTTCTTTCCAATTTACTTCCATTAACACAATATGCACAGTCCTACTGAGCATGTGCAAGAATTCACAGAATATATGTATTTGCATTTGTGATTGGCTGATGGCTGTCACATGATACAGTGGGAGTAGAAATAGACATAACTTTAAAATGTGTCAGAAAAAAATCTACTACTCATTTGAAGTTCAGACTATTTGCTATTGTATTGTCTTGTTATCATGCATTTGTTTATTATGCAAATATACTGTATTTACTGGTCCTTTAACCCTCTGAGTGCTAATGACGGCTCTGAGCCATCACAGAGTTTTCCATTCTGGTGATAATGACGGCTCAGAGTTGTCATTAGCACTCTCCCACCTTGAGGGAGATCTGGGGGCTCCCACCCGCTCCCACCCCGGTCGATCGTGCCTGTAGAGTGACAGGCATCGCCGGGGCTTCCCGTTTTGCGTGGTGACATCACGCGCAATAACGTGATGACGTCACTGCGCAACTTTATTTATACTTAACAATGTTAAGTATAGGAGCAGGGGACATGCTGCTTAGAAGCCTGTATCTCAGGCATTTAAGCAGCTACAGACCCCCAAGACTCACCATTGGAAAGGTAATCGCCTAACCTTTCCAACAGTGTAAGTCTTGGGGGTCTAAAAAAAATTAAATAAAAGTTTTAAAAAAATTGTTCAAAAAATAAAAAAACATAAAAAAATCTTAGCACCCAGGTGGGAAAGTGCTTAGCACTCAAAGGGTTAAAGGAATCCACTCTTATAATAACATCCAAATCTATTGACTACCTCTTTCTTAATTCTACAATTAAATCACTAGAATTAATATAACTACAAAACTGATTTAACTCCTTTATTGTTCCCATCTAAATGAAAACCAAATCAACAATGTGCTGGGTATAAAAATAAATTTAATCTATGAAGGGATTTTTTTCTCCATAGTTATGGTACAGCTCTCACCACCCCATAAAGAGGTTGGCAAATTTTGTCCCCATAGCAGTGCCCCATCTCTGGAGAAAATCCTTAAGACAAACAAAAAATAATTGTGTGTTAACAAAAATTCTGTGGCAATAAGCAAAAACTTCTTATGGGTCAGATCATAAACAAAAATATGTAAGAAAATATGATATAGATTTCAATCCTACGTCATGTGGGATATTTGTATATAGTCAAACTATGTCCACTGAAATACAGCAAAAAATCATCATGCCAGACCAGATTTTCCATTGTATTTACCAAATCCTTAGTATCATGCAAATATCTAAACAAATTGTCCACCAAGGGCTGTAAAAAGTGGTCAACGTACTCAGAGATTTTCACCCAAGGACCCAACACTATAGGGCAGCCCGGTGTATTCACCATATCCTTATAAACCTTAAATAAGTAAAGATAAGGAGTACAACATCATCCATTAAAAAAATACAGTAGTGGTAATTACTCCTTTGTGTAAAGCTGTTTCAAATAAATCTATCAGCCTCTTTTTTATACACCACAATGGGTTCACCATTTAACGTTTCTTAAAGGAACATGAAACCCAAATGTTTTTCTTTCGTGATTTAGAAACAGCATGCAATTTTAAACAACATTCTAATTGACTTCTATTATCTATTTTGCTTCTTTCTCTTAATATCTTTTGCTGAAAAGAATGTTATTATTATTATTATGCTTTATTTATAAAGTGCCAACATATTCTGCAGCGCTGTCCATGGATTCAATTCATTTAGATAAAACAATGATAAAAAACTTGTAGGAGATAGGACCAAATTTACAAACACATACAAGAGGAATTGAGGGCCCTATTCCCATGGGAACTTACAATCTAGAAGGGTAGGAGGTTGAGAAACAGGAGGTGAGGACTGCAAGATTGAGAAAGTTGTTAATACAGAGTTAGATGAGGGAAATGTTAGGTAAGTGAAATTAATTTATTATTGAGTTGGGTGGTAGGCTTCTCTGAATAGAAAAGTCTTCAGGGAGCATTTAAAGGAAGAAAGATTAGGGCAAAGCCTGACAGCACGAGGGAGAGTGTTCCAGAGGGTAGGTGCTGCACGACCGAAGTCCTGCAGTCTAGCATGAGAAGAGGTGATAGTCACGGATGCAAGGAGCAGGTCATTGTTGGATCTTAGTGGACGGGCTGGAGTATACTTGTTTATTAGAGAGGATAGGTGAGGGGAGCGGCGTTGGTGAGAGCTTTGTATGTAAGGGTAAGAATTTTGAATTTAATTCTGCTCTGAATGGGGAGCTAATGAAGGTACTCGCAGAGAGGTGCAGCAGATACAGAGCAACAGGCATGGTGGATCAGCCTGGCAGAGGCATTTAGAATGGATTGAAGGGGGGAGAGGCGGGAAAGAGGAAGGCCAGTAAGTAGGTTATTGCAGTAGTCAAGGATAATAACAAGGGAGTGGATTATTAGCTTTGTGGTGTTAGCGCTCAGAAAAGGTTGAATCTTGTAAATAATGCGTCAATGGTTGCAGCAGGATGTAGAAAGCGAATAGATATGGGGGACGGATAGATTTGAGTCTAGTGTAACTCCGAGGCAGCGGACTTGGGGCGATGGGGAAATAGTGATGCCGTCAACAGGGATAGAGAAGTCAGAAGTCGGCGTAGACCTTGAGGGGAGATAAGAAGGAACTCAGTCTTGGACATGTTAATCTTTAGGTGGCCAACCAGGAAGAAATACCAGATAAGCAGTCACTGACATGAGAAAAGACAGAAGGAGAGAGAGCAGGGGTGGAGAAGTAGATATGGGTGTCATCAGCATAGAGGTGATATTTGAAGCCATAACTGTTGATAAGTTTACCCACCAAAGAAGTATAAATGGAGAAGAGTAGAGGACCCAGAACAGATCCTTGAGGTACCCCAACAGACAGAGGCATTGGAGAGGAGGAGTCACCGGCAAATGACACAGAAAAAGTCCTGTGAGAAAGATAGGAGTGAATCCATGAAAGAGCGGTGTCACAGAGGCCAAAAGAGCTAAGGGTCTGTAGGAGGAGGGGGTGGCCAACTGTGTCAAAGGCAGCTGAGAGGTCAAGTAAGATGAGTATAGAGTAGAGGCCAATATTTTTAGCACAGAGAAGATCGTTAGTAACCTTGGTAAGGGCAGTCTCAGTTGAGTGTTTGGGGCGGAATCCGGATTGCAGGGGGTCAAGCAAGGAGTTGGTGGACAGGAAGTGGGTTAGGCGATTGTAAACTAGTTTTTCAAGGAGTTTTGATGTTAGTGGAAGCAGTGAAATGGGGCGGTAGCTTTCAGGAGAATTAGGGTCGAGGGAGGGTTTTTGAGTATGGGAGTGGCTTTTGCGTGTTTGAAAGAAGATGGGAATGAGCTGGTAGAGAGAGATAGGTTGAAGATGTGGGTAAGAGGAGGAGTGAGGGTGGAAGATAGGGAGGGTATTAGATGGGAAGGTATAGGGTCGAGCGGGCAGGTAGTGAGGCGTGAGGAAGATAGTAAGGAAGAAACTTCATTCTCAGTGGCTGAATCGAAAATGTAGAGGGAGGCAGAGGGTGTAACTGGGCCTGTTGTTGGAATATTGCAGGTTAGTGTTGGGATGTTGCTTCGGATATTATGTGTTTTGTTTAAAAAGTAGTCTGCCAGGTCTTAATGAACTAAAGACAGGCAGGGGGGATATCCATTTCTGAAAAGCATATCTAGATAGGCTTGGTAGCTGCTGATTGGTGGCTGCACATAGATGCCATGTGTGATTGGCTCACCCATGTGCATTGCTATTTCTTCAGCAAAGGATCTTAAAAGAATGAAGCAAATTAGATAATAGAAGTAAATTGGAATGTTGTTTAAACTTGTATTATCTACCTGAATCATGAAAGAAATATTTTGGGTTTAGTGTCCCTTTAAGTATTCCCATCTGCAAACTGTAGCATTGCTTCCTTATCATACCGATCTCTATCTAAAGCTATCATTAAACTGTCTTTATCAGCTTTACATATAACCAGGTACTTATTTGTCCTCAACTGCTCTAATGCCATTTGCTCGGATTTAGTTAGATTGGTGCCTGGTTCATTTCTATTTCTTACTCAGATAAAGATCTAAGCTTGTCTTGTATAACCCTCTGAAAGGTGTCTGCATAGTGGGCCAGATTACAAGTGGCGCGCTAATTACATTTTTCTCTCACATGCTAATTGCGCTCAAAGTAAACTTTTAAAGTGATTGTAAACTTTAATACATTACTAGCCAGTATATAAAAGTAATCTTTAAAACAGGGGCATTTATAAAATATTTAACACTGAGTTATGGTAAACATACCACCATTCCTCTGCCCGCATCTCATACTGTATTTAGGAGACGCCAGATGGGGCACGCAACGATTGAAAGTAAAACATTAGCGAGAGAGTGAAAGTCTGATACGCAAACTTCAGGACTTGTTATATCGCAACAGCGTTAACGTCTTCTAACAAAGGGCCTGATAATCAAAACCTCTTTGTTCTGGCGAGATGATCTAATAGACCTCATCAGTACCGTAAGGTCCCTCAAACACTTTTTAAAAGGACTTTATTTTCTTGAGAATTGTTTATCTCTCTATGCAGAGTTCTGCAAAATAATGCTTAAACATAGTCTCCTAAGATTTGGCGAGATTTCTCTACATGCCAGCGAGTTTTATTCATCAGACCCATGCACTTCAATGGGGCACATCATTTGCACGGTAATTCGACACCTTGTTAGACTAACTGTGCTAAAGCAGAAGGTAGTAATGAACATTTTACGTTCCAACGTTTTTCAAATAGAAAATATGGCCCAGATTACAAGTTTTGCATTAGAGGCTATGCGGTGCTAACGAGCAGTTTTCACTCACCGCTCACTTACCTACAGCGCTGGTATTACGGGTTTTTACAAACCCGTTGTTAAAAGACAAGAAGTGAGCGTTGAGCAACATTTTGCTCATTACCGCACTCCAATACCAGCACTGCTTAAGTTAGCTGTGAGCTGGTGTAACGTGCTCGTGCACGATTTCCCCATAGGAATCAACGGGGAGAGCCCCATTGATTCCTATGGGGAAATACATTTTATGTCTACACCTAACACCCTAACATTAACCCCCGAGTCTAAACACCCCTAATCTTACACTTATTAACCCCTAATCTGCCGCCCCCGACATCGCAGACACCTACATTATAATTATTAACCTCTAATCTGCCGCTCTGGACACCGCCGCCACCTACATTATACTTATGAACCCCTAATCTGCTGCCCCCAACATCGCCAAACCCTACATTATATTTATTACCCCTACTCTGCTGCCCCCAATGTCGCTGCCACTATAATAAACATATTAACCCCTAAACCGCCGTACTCCCGCCTCGCAAACATTAGTTAAATATTATTAACCCCTAATCTGCTGGCCTTAACATCGCCGCCACCTACCTACATTTATTAACACCTAATCTGCCGCCCCCAATATCGCCGCCACTATATTAAAGTTATTAACCCCTAAACCTAAGTCTAACCCTAAACCTAACACCCCCTAACTTAAATATAATTAAAAGAAATTGAAATAAATATTCCTATCATTAACTAAATTATTCCTATTTAAAACTAAATACTTACTTGTAATATAAACCCGCACGGCTAGATTTAGAGTTTGGCGGCCAAAGGGGTGCGTTAGCTACGCATGCTTTTTTTCTCCCGCACCTTTTAAATACCGCTGGTATTTAGAGTTCACAGAATGGCTGGGTTTTCAGTGCGTTAGGCTCGAAAAAGGGAGCGTAGAGCATAATTTAACGCCACTGCAACTATAGATACCAGCGGTGCTTACGGACGCGGCCAGCTTAAAAAAACAGGTACAATAGCTATTAAATAGTTAAGAACTATTTAATAGCTACCTAGTTAAAATAATTACAAAATTACCTGTAAAATAAATCCTAACCTAAGTTACAATTAAACCTAACACTACACTAGCAATAAATAAATTAAATAAACTACCTACAATTATCTACAATTAAACCTAACACTACACTATCAATAAATAAATTAAATACAATTCCTACAAATAAATACAATTAAATAAACTAACTAAAGTACAAAAAATAAAAAAGAACTAAGTTACAAAAAATAAAAAAATATTTACAAACATTAGAAAAAAAATTAAAACAATTTTAAACTAATTACACCTACTCTAAGCCCCCTAATAAAATAACAAAGACCCCAAAATAAAAAAATGCCCTACCCTATTCTAAATTACAAAAGTTCAAAGCTCTTTTACCTTACCAGCCCTTAAAAGGGCCCTTTGCGGGGCATGCCCCAAAGAATTCAGCTCTTTTGCCTATAAAAAAAAACATACAATACCCCCCCCAACATTACAACCCACCACCCACATACCCCTAATCTAACCCAAACCTCCCTTAAATAAACCTAACACTAAGCCCCTGAAGATCTTCCTACCTTGTCTTCACCATGCCAGGTATCACCGATCGTTCCAGGCTCCGAAATCTTCATCCAAGCCCAAGCGGGGGCTAGACATCCATCATCCGGCTGAAGTCTTCTATCAAGCGACGGCTGAAGAAGTCCAGAAGAGGCTCCAAAGTCTTCATCCTATCCGGGAAGAAGAGTAGATCCGGACCGGCAACCATCTTCTTCCAAGCGGCATCTTCTATCTTCATCCGATGACGACCGGCTCCATCTTGAAGACCTCCAGCGCGGACCCATCTTCTTCTTCCGACGACTTCCCGACGAATGACGGTTCCTTTAAGGGACGTCATCCAAGATGGCGTCCCTCGAATTCCGATTGGCTGATAGGATTCTATCAGCCAATCGGAATTAAGGTAGGAAAATTCTGATTGGCTGATGGAATCAGCCAATCAGAATCAAGTTCAATCCGATTGGCTGATTCAATCAGCCAATCAGATTGAGCTTGCATTCTATTGGCTGTTCCGTCGTCGGAAGAAGAAGATGGGTCCGCGCTGGAGGTCTTCAAGATGGAGCCGGTCGTCATCGGATGAAGATAGAAGATGCCGCTTGGAAGAAGATGGTTGCCGGTCCGGATCTACTCTTCTTCCCGGATAGGATGAAGACTTTGGAGCCTCTTCTGGACTTCTTCAGCCGTCGCTTGATAGAAGACTTCAGCCGGATGATGGATGTCTAGCCCCCGCTTGGACTTGGATGAAGATTTCGGAGCCTGGAACGACCGGTGATACCTGGCATGGTGAAGACAAGGTAGGAAGATCTTCAGGGGCTTAGTGTTAGGTTTATTTAAGGGGGGTTTGGGTTAGATTAGGGGTATGTGGGTGGTGGGTTGTAATGTTGGGGGGGTATTGTATGTTTTTTTTTACAGGCAAAAGAGCTGAATTCTTTGGGGCATGCCCCGCCAAGGGCCCTTTTAAGGCCTGGTAAGGCTTTGAACTTTTGTAATTTAGAATAGGGTAGGGCATTATTTTATTTTGGGGGTCTTTGTTATTTTATTAGGGGGCTTAGAGTAGGTGTAATTAGTTTAAAATTGTAATTTTTTTCTAATGTTTGTAAATATTTTTTTATTTTTTGTAACTTAGTTCTTTTTTATTTTTTGTACTTTAGTTAGTTTATTTAATTGTATTTATTTGTAGGAATTGAATTTAATTTATTTATTGATAGTGTAGTGTTAGGTTTAATTGTAGATAATTGTAGGTAGTTTATTTAATTTATTTATTGATAGTGTAGTGTTAGGTTTAATTGTAACTTAGGTTAGGATTTATTTTACAGGTAATTTTGTAATTATTTTAACTAGGTAGCTATTAAATAGTTATTAACTATTTAATAGCTATTGTACCTGGTTAAAATAATTACAAAGTTGCCTGTAAAATAAATATTAATCCTAAAATAGCTAAAATATAATTATAATTTATATTGTAGCTGTATTAGGTTTTATTTTACAGGTAAGTATTTAGATTTAAATAGGAATAATTTATTTAATAAGACTTAATTTATTTTGTTAGATAAAAATTATATTTAACTTAGGGGGGTGTTAGTGTTAGGGTTAGACTTAGCTTTAGGGGTTAATACATTTATTATAGTAGCGGTGAGCTCCGATCGGCAGATTAGGGGTTAATTATTGTAGGTAGCTGGCGGTGACGTTGTGGGGGGCAGATTAGGGGTTAATAAATATAATATAGGGGTCGTCGGTGTTGGGGCAGCAGATTAGGAGTACATAGGGATAACGTAGTTGGCGGCGGTGTACGGAGCGGAAGATTAGGGGTTAAAAAATTTAAATATAGTGGCGGCGATGTGGGGGGACCTCGGTTTAGGGGTACATAGGTAGTTTATGGGTGTTAGTGTACTTTAGAGCACAGTAGTTAAGAGCCTTATAAACCGGCGTTAGCCCAGAAAGCTCTTAACTACTGACTTTTTTCTGCGGCTGGAGTTTTGTCGTTAGATTTCTAATGCTCACTTCAGCCACAACTCTAAATACCGGCGTTAGAAAGATCCCATTGAAAAGAAAGGATACGCAATTGACGTAAGGGGATCTGCGGTATGGAAAAGTCGCGGCTGGAAAGTGAGCGTTAGACCCTTTAATGACTGGCTCCAAATACCAAAGGGCGGTAAAAACCAGCGTTAGGAGCCTCTAACGCTGGTTTGACGGCTACCGCCCAACTCTAAATCTAGGCCTAAGATAGCTACAATATAACTTATAGTTATAGGGTTTATTTTTATTTTACAGGCAAGTTTGTATTTATTTTAACTAGGTAGAATAGTTACTAAATAGTTATTAACTATTTACTAGCTACCTAGCTAAAATAAATACAAAAGTACCTGTAAACTAAAACCTAACCTAAGTTACAATTACACCTAACACTACACTATAATTAAATTAATTCCCTAAATTAAATACAATTAAATAAAATGAGCTAAAGTACAAAAAACAAACAAACACTAAATTACAGAAAAAAATAAACAAATTACAAGATTTTTAAACTATTTACACCTAATCTAATCCCCCTAACAAATAAAAAAGCCCCCCAAAATAAAAAAGCCCTACCCTACACTAAATTACAAATAGCCCTTAAAAGGGCCTTTTGCGGGGCATTGCTGGTGCAATGCTGGTGCAATGCCGCCCCCTGCTGATTCGTATTCGATCGGGTTGATTTCTGTCCGCTGCCTCAGTGAAGTTATGGAGCAACTTCTGCTTCTGGCGAGCCTGAAGGCCCATTTTTGGTTCAGCACCTAGGTTGTGCTTGCTTATTGGTGGCTAAATATAGCCACCAAGCACTGCCCAGGGTGCTGAACCCAAAATGGCTGGCTCCTAAGCTTACATTCCTGTTTTTCAAATAAAGATATCAAGAGAACGAAGAAAGTTTGACAACAGGAGTAAATTAGAAAGAAAATGACAAGCAGCAAACTCACAGTAGTGCATTGCTCCTGAGCCTATGTATGTTTTTTTAACAATAGATACCAAGAGAACAAAGCAATTAGATATGAGGAGGGAATTAGAAAGTTGTTGTTTAACATTGTATGTTCTATCTGAATCATTAAAGTTTAATTTTGATATTACTGTCCCTGTAATGCCCATGTTCCCCTGCAAATTTATGTACACAACTCTAAGTTTCAAGAAGCTCAATGAATAGAAGATTGTTTGGAGTGGAAAAGATCTGCACAAGGACCTAAGTGTGAGGAGGGAGGGACAAGCATAAAAATGAAATATAGTGTTATTGTTTAAGTTAAATAAAGCTATTTCATTTGTTATTATTAGGGCAATCATTATATGTCTCCTTCCAATAAAGTACAGCTAAAAAGCTGATCCTATATGAACCTATTAAACTGGAGATAATCCACCTCCCAATAATTTAATTAATTTCAATGATCTATCTATGTATTTCTAATGGTATAAGATTAAATCAGTAATAACTGGAAAAATAATCTGAAAAGTTATTATAAAGATTAAACCTTTTAAAAAAAAACATGATTTAAATTGTGTCTTAATGATAGTGATTTAAGTTGTGATTTAATTCAAATACACCCTAGCTGTACCAGTGCCCATTTGTTTACGTTTAATTTATTTTTCAGTTCCCTAACTAATCAAGGGCCATTTCAAAGGTTTTTAAAGGGACACTGAACCCAAATTTTTTCTTTTGAGATTCAGATAGAGCATGCAATTTTATGCAACTTTCTAATTTACTCCTATTATCAATGTTTCTTCGTTCTCTTGCTATCTTTATTTGAAAAATAAGGAATCTAAGCTTTTTTCTTGGTTCAGACCTCTGGACAGCAGTTTTTGATTGGTGGATGAATTTATCCACCAATCAGGAAGGACAACCTAGGTTGTTCACCAAAAATGGGCCGGCATCTAAACTTACATTCTTGCATTTCAAATAAAGATACCAAGAGAATAAAGAAAATTTAATAATAGGAGTAAATTAGAAAGCTGCTTAAAATGTCATGCTCTATTTGAATCACAAAAGAAAAAAATTGGGTTCAGTGTCTCTTTAAGGAACCTGCCGATGTGTATATATGTCTTATTATGTTTAAAAGATATGTGAACAATGGTGTATGTGTATATATATATATATATATATAAATATATAAATATATATATATAGATAGATAGATAGATAGATAGATAGATATACAGTATATATAGATATAGAATGTTGTTGCTTTTTTTGTACTGGGTGCATTTGCAACTAAAAAGTTCAGTAGAAGATTATTTCTATCTCATTCTGCTACAAACGAGGTGTATTCATATTTTTTGTCACTAGGTGGCAAAGTTGTCTCGCAAAAGAGAATTTATGACAAACTGGATACCTTTATCTTTACATTACTAGTTTATTTTAAAGCCACAAGAGGGCAACAATATAACAAAACTGTCACATGTGTTATAACACAAAACAGAATGGGGAAGCTGGCTTATTAATACGTCATATAATAGAAAGTCAAGGTGATATACACTAACATAAATCAAATTATGTGATACATTGCATTGATACCCCATTGTATCAATGCAATGTTTTGTGGACCCAGGACATACTTGAAAACGAGAGAAATCTCAATGTATCCTTCCTGGTAAAATATTTTATAAATAAATAATACAGAATAAAGAGTTATCATTATTATGTATAAAAGAATGTGATTGTGACGTTCACTAACATTACACAGCATGGGAAGGTGACAAACAGTATTATAGAATACAGAATGGGAATGTGACATGTTACAACATGAGGAAAACTGTTACTAAGAAAGATACATGTAACACAAAAATAGGCCATAATCTATGTTAGAGTATGATCAAGGGTTTTGGTAGGGGCTAAAGTCAAAAGTCACACTAAGGAACAGCTCCTGAGCAGATCACAGCTTGTGATGAGATATATACATATACATATATATATACTGTATATATATATCAGAAAAGAGAGAACAGCACCCCTGAGATGGAACAAAAGCTAGAATAACTACCATGCCTGTTCATTTCAATTGCAACTCAGGGTGCACACTCTTTTAGCACACGTTGATGCCTTTCCACAGAGAACAAATATCCTGGAGCATATCAGTCTGACCCTGCCCAATGACAGTCCAGCACCGAAATACCAGGCAATTCTTCTCTGAACAAGAGAAACAACAACCCCAGACGATCGTTTCGGCCTTCTATGGGCATCGTCAGTGAGGTGCAGTCGCATCTCTCTAAGGGCATGTGTGCAAGGAGTCCACGTCTGGTTTCCCCCATTACTCTTAGGGAGACCCAAGAGTAATATGCATAAATATCACTCACTGACGAGGCCTACAGAAGGCCGAAACGATCGTCTGGGGTTGTTGTTTCTCTTGTTCAGAGTATAATTGCCTAGTATTTCGGTGCTGGACTGTCATTGGGCAGGGTCAGACTGATATGCTACAGGATATTTTCTCTTATAAGGTGTATCCAGTCCACGGATCATCCATTACTTGTGGGATATTCTCATTCCCAACAGGAAGTTGCAAGAGGACACCCACAGCAGAGCTGTAATATAGCTCCTCCCCTAACTGTCATAGCCAGTCATTCTCTTGCAACTCTCAACAAACAAGGACGTTGTAGGAGAGAGTGGTTAAATATAGCTAGTTTATTTTCTTCAATCAAAAGTTTGTTATTTTTAAATAGTACCGGAGTTGTGCTATTTTATCTCAGGCAATAAATAGAAGAAGAATCTGCCTGAGGTTTCTATGATCTTAGCAGGTTGTAACTAAGATCCATTGCTATTCTCACATATGTCTGAGGGGATTACACAGATAAGGTAACTTCAGCGAGAGAATGGCGTGCAGTTTATTCTGCTATCAGGTATGTGCAGTTATAATTTTTTCTAGAGATGGAAAACACTAGAAAATGCTGCTGATACCGGATTAATGTAAGTTAAGCCTGAATACAGTGATTTAATAACGACTGGTATCATGCTTACTCCCAGGGGTAATACCCTTATGATATTTACAATATAAAACGTTTGCTGGCATGTTTAATCGTTTTTATATATGCTTTGGTGATAAAACTTTATTGGGGCCTAGTTTTTTCCACATGGCTGGCTTAAATTTTGACTACAAACAATTTCCACTGTTGCAGTATAAAAGTTACAGTTAAAATTACAAACTGTGACATCCAGCTTCCCTCAAAGGCCCTCTGAATGCTATAGGACATCTCTAAAGGGCCCAAAGGCTTTCCAAAGTCGTTTATTGGGGAAGGTAGGGCTACAGCTTGCTGTGGCAGTTGGTTGTGACTGTTAAATAACGTCTATTTCGTTTTTTTGATCCGTTTTTTGAACTAAGGGGTTAATCATCCATTTGCAAGTGGGTGCAATGCTCTGTTAGCCTATTATACACACTGTAAAAATTTCGTTTGATTTACTGCATTTTTTCACTGTTTTTCAAATTCTGACAAAATTTGTTTCTCTTAAAGGCACAGTACCGTTTTTTATATTTGCTTGTTAACTTGATTTAAAGTGTTTTCCAAGCTTGCTAGTCTCATTGCTATTCTGTATAAACATGTCTGACATAGAAGAAACTCCTTGTTTATTATGTTTAAAAGCCATGGTGGAACCCCCTCTTAGAATGTGTACCAAATGTACTGATTTCATTTTATGCAATAAAGATAATTTTCTGTCTTTAAAAAATGTATCACCAGAGGAATCTGACGAGGGGGAAGTTATGCCGACTAACTTTCCCCATGTGTCAGACCCTTTGACTCCCGCTTAAGGGACTCACGCTCAAATGGCGCCAAGTACATCTAGGGCGCCCATAGCGTTTACTTTACAAGACATGGCGGCAGTCATGGATAATACACTGTCAGCGGTATTAGCCAGACTACCTGAACTTAGAGGTAAGCGAGATAGATCTGGGGTGAGACAAAATGCAGAGCATACTGACGCTTTAAGAACCATGTCTGATACTGCCTCACAATATGCAGAAGCTGAGGAAAGAGAGCTTCAGTCAGTGGGTGATGTTAATGACTCAGGAAAGATACCTGATTCTAATATTTCTACATTTAAATTTAAGCTTGAACACCTCAGCGTGTTGCTTAGGGAGGTTTTAGCTGCTCTGAATGACTGTGATACCATTGCAGTGCCAGAGAAATTGTGTAGACTGGATAAATACTTTGCAGTGCCGGTGTGTACTGATGTTTTTCCAAATACCTAAAAGGTTTACAGAAATTATTAATAAGGAATGGGATAGACCAGGTGTGCCGTTCTCTTCCCCTCCTATTTTTAGAAAAATGTTTCCAATAGACGCCACCACATGGGACTTATGGCAGACAGTCCCTAAGGTGGAGGGAGCAGTTTCTACTCTAGTAAAGCGTACTACTATCCCTGTCGAGGACAGTTGTGCTTTTTTTTTTTTAGATCCAATGGATAAAAAATTAGAGGTTACCTTAAGAAAATATTTATTCAACAAGGTTTTATCCTACAGCCCCTTGCATGCATTGCCCCTTTCACTGCTGCTGCGGCGTACTGGTTTGAGTCTCTGGAAGAGGCTTTACAGGTAGCGACTCCATTGGATGACATACTTGGCAAACTTAGAGCACTTAAGCTAGCAAATTCTTTTATTCTGATGCCATTGTTCATTTGACTTAACTAACAGCTAAGAATTCTGGTTTTGCTATACAGGCGCGCAGAGCGCTATGGCTTAGATCATGGTCAGCTGACGTGACTTCAAAATCTAAGCTACTTAACATTCCCTTCAAGGGGCAGACCCTATTCGGGCCTGGTTGAAGGAGATTATTGCTGATATCACTGGAGGAAAAGGTCATGCCCTTCCTCAGGACAGGTCCAAATCTAGGGCCAAACAGTCTAATTTTCGTGCCTTTCAAAACTTCAAGGCAGGTGCGGCATCAACTTCCTCTAATAATAAACAAGAGGGAACTTTTGCTCAATCCAAGACGGTCTGGAGACCAAACCTGACATGGAAAAAAGGTAAGCAGGTAAAAAAGCCTGCTGCTGACTCTAAGACAGCATGAAGGAACGGCCCCCTATCCGGGAACGGATCTAGTAGGGGGCAGACTTTCACTCTTTGCCCAGGCGTGGGCAAGAGATGTTCAGGATCCCTGGGCGTTGGAAATTATATCCCAGGGATATCTTCTGGACTTCAAAGCTTCCCCCCCAAAAGGGAGATTTCACCTTTCACAATTATCTGCACACCAGATAAAGAGAGAGGCATTCTTACACTGTGTACGAGTCCTCCTAGTTATGGGAGTGATCCATCCAGTTCCAAAGGAGGAACAGGGACAGGGTTTTTACTCAAATCTGTTTGTGGTTCCCAAAAAAGAGGGAACCTTCAGACCAATTTTGGATCTAAAGATCTTAAACAAATTCCTCAAAGTTCCGTCGTTCAAGATGGAAACTATTCGTACCATCCTACCACTGATCCAGGAGGGTCAATATATGACTACAGTGGATCTAAAGGATGCTTATCTTCACATTCCGATACACAAAGATCATCATTGGTTTCTCAGGTTTGCCTTTTAAGACAGGCATTACCAGTTGTAGCTCTTCCATTGGGATTAGCTACAGCCCCAAGAATCTTTACAAAGGTTCTAGAGTCACTTATGGCGGTCCTATGGCCGCGGGGCATAGCAGTAGCCCCTTATTTAGACGACATCCTGATACAGGCGTCAAACTTCCAAATTGCCAAGTCTCATACGGGCGTAGTACTGGCATTTCTGTGGTCGCATGGGTGGAAAGTGAACGAGGAAAAGAGTTCTCTATCCCCACTCACAAGAGTTTCCTTTCTAGGGACTCTGATAGATTCTGTTTAAATGAAAATTCACCTGACGGAGTCCAGGTTATCAAAGCTTCTAAATTCCTGCCGGGTTCTTCATTCCATTCTGCGCCCTTCGGTGGTTCAGTGTATGGAAGTAATCGGCTTAATGGTAGCGGCAATGGACATAGTGCCGTTTGCACGCTTACATCTCAGACCGCTGCAACTATGCATGCTCAGTCAGTGGAGCAGGGATTACACAGATTTGTCCCCTCAACTGAATCTGGACCATGAAACCAGGGATTCTCTTCTCTGGTGGCTATCTCGGGTCCATCTGTCCAAAGGTATGACCTTTTGCAGGCCAGATTGGACAATTGTTATGACAGATGCCAGCCTTCTAGGTTGGGGTGCAGTCTGGAACTCCCTGAAGGCTCAGGGATCGTGGACTCAGGAGGAGTCTCTCCTTCCATTAAATATTCTGGAACTAAGAGCGATATTCAAGGCTCTTCAGGCTTGGCCTCAGTTAGCAACTCTGAGGTACATCAGATTTCAGTCGGACAACATCACGACTGTAGCTTACATCAACCATCAAGGGGGAACACGAAGTTCCCTAGAGATGTTAGAAGTTTCAAAAATAATTAGCTGGGCATAGATTCACTCTTGCCACCTATCAGCTATCCATAACCCAGGTGTAGAGCACTGGGAGGCAGATTTTCTAAGTCGTCAGACTTTTCATCCGGGAGAGTGGGAACTCCATCCGGAGGTATTTGCACAACTGATTCATCGTTGGGGCAAACCAGAACTGGATCTCATGGCGTCTCGCCAGAACGCCAAGCTTCCGTGTTACGGATCCAGGTCCAGGGATCCCAAGGCAACACTGATAGATGCTCTAGCAGCGCCCTGGTCTTTCAACCTGGCTTATGTGTTTCCACCATTTCCTCTGCTCCCTCGACTGATTGCCAAGATCAAGCAGGAGAGAGCATCAGTGATTCTGATAGCACCTGCGTGGCCACGCAGGACCTGGTATGCAGATCTAGTGGACATGTCATCCTTTCCACCATGGTCTCTGCCTCTGAAACAGGACCTTCTACTTCAGGGTCCTTTCAACCATCCAAATCTAATTTCTCTGAGGCTGACTGCCTGGAGATTGAACGCTTGATTTTTTCAAAGCGTGGCTTCTCCGAGTCAGTTATTGATACCTTAAGACAGGTACGAAAGCTTGTCACCAGGAAAATTTACCATAAGGTATGGCGTAGATATCTTTATTGGTGTGAATCCAAGGGTTACTCATGGAGTAAGGTCAGGATTGCTAGGATATTATCTTTTCTCCAAGAAGGAAAAAGGATTGTCAGCTAGTAAAGCGTCTGGCAGATGTTCCAGACTTTCAGGCATTTTGTCAGGCTTTAGTTAGAATCAAGCCTGTGTTTAAACCTGTTGCTCCACCATGGAGCTTAAATGATCCGTGGACTGGATACACCACAAGAGAAATAAATTTATCAGGTAAGCATAAATTGTGTTTTTTCTCTGTGGAAAGGCATCAACGTGTGCTAAAAGAGTATGCACCCTGAGTTGCAATTGAAATGAACAGGCATGGAAGTTATTTTAGCTTTTGTTCTATCTCAGGGGTGCTGTTCTCTCTCTTTTCTGATTTATATATATATACAGTATATAATAGCAAGAATGTGGAGAGCGCTTAGTATGAACATACCATAGTTCTCTGTATTTACAATTTATAACAACAGTATGACTATCACATATATATATAGAAGTCTTGTTACAATATGATAAATTATTGGTCACTATATAATAATTCACTATTGTAGATCACTAGTGTAAACCAAGTGTTCATATGAGTCCATATCACAATAAAATATATGTATATAAAAATTCTTCTGAGACATCCAAAGTAAGTGTTAGGAATAGTGATAAAAGACCCCGTTGGGGTTCCTACTTACATTCCTTACCCCCAATCTTATGAGGTAAGTGCCGCACAATGAGAGGGATCACCCACGTAGATCATAAAGTTCCACGCTTCTTTGCACCTTGAAGTTGGAAGAGTGGTCTTTTAGTCATGGATTCCATTTAGCATGTAATAGAGTTAAAAAGAAAACAAAATAGTGCAACACCGTAATTTTATTTAATAAACTAAAAAACACACTCTAATGATTTGCTGCTTACAAAGTTGGACCTCAATCTAATATGAGGTAATGTAAAAGCTCCAGTATAAAAATCCAGGGATCAATAGGCCCGGAAAGTCCTTAATAAAATCGTCCAAGGGTTCTAAAAAAGTTCTTTATGTTCAAAAAAGCCGTTCTATAGTTCTTTCCTTACGCGTTTCGAAGGCAATTATGATAGGTCCCTTCTTCATCAGAGGAATAAAAAATAGAACACTATGATTCTCGGATTTAAAGCGAAGCGGCGGCACGCCTCTCTGTTTCTGAGTCTTTGGTTGGCTAATCCTCCGGTCACGTGTTTTGAATGACGTAAGTACCAGTTGAAGTTGTAATGACAGGTAAACATAGTGGGCAAACTAATGTAATAAACCTCATTACAGTGCCGCCGCATCGCGTGTTTCTTTATTTTTCAAGGAGAATCTAAATACCAATATTCACGTCTGTAACATCTTTGGTTTTTGAGATATAGGTATCCTCATAAGTCAGCCCTCCCTTTTTGCCCCTTCTTAAGTGGATTATGGGGAAATGGTAAAACACGTGTTTCTTTATTTTTAGAGGAGAATCTAAATACCAATTTTCACGTCTGTAACATCTTTGGTTTTTGAGATATGTATCCTCATAAATCAGCCCCCCCTTTTGACCCCCCTTAAGTGGATTTTTGGGAAATGGTAAAACACGTGTTTCTTTATTTTTCAAGGAGAATCTAAATACCAATATTCACGTCTGTAACATCTTTGGTTTTTGAGACACAGGTATCCTCATAAGTCAGCCCTCTCTTTTTGACCCCTCTTAAGTGGATTATGGGGAAATGGTAAAACGTGTGTTTATTTATTTTTCAAGGAGAATCTAAATACCAATTTTCATGTCTGTAACATCTTTGGTTTTTGAGATATAGGTATCCACATAAATCAGCTCCCCACTTTTGACCCCCTTAGCCCCTTAAGGACCGGACATTTCAGACAAAAACTTCCCCAAAGACCAGGACATTTGTAGCATTTTTGCCATCACTACATTTAAACATAAATAGAGCTCTTTTTTTATATATATTTACCTATCAAAACTATATATATTTTTTTAGTAGACAACCCATTGATCTAGGCCCATTTTGGTATATTTCATGCCACCATTTCACCGCCAAATGCAATCAAATAAAAAAAACGTTAACTTTTTCACAATTTTTGGTTTCTCACTGAAATTATTTACAAACAGCTTGTGCAACCATGGCACAAATGGTTCTAAATACTTCTCTGGGATCCCCTTTGTTCAAAAATACCAGACATATATGGCTTTGGCATTGCTTTCTTGGTAATTAGAAGGACGCTAAATGCTGCTGCAGACTATACTTGTATTATGCCCAGCAGTAAAGGGGTTAATTAGGCAGCTTGTAGGGTTAATTTTAGCTTTAGTGTAGAGATCAGCTTCCCATCTGACACATCCCACCCCTGATCCCTCCCTGACCCCCCTCAAACAGCTCTCTTCCCTCCCACACTTCACAATTGTCATTGCAAAAAGTCTGCCAGTATGAAAATAAAAGCCTTTTTTATTTAAAATATATTTGCTGCAATGTAGGTTCCCCCCAACCTCCCTGATCCTCCCAAAAAAGCTCTCTAACACTCCCCCCTCTGCTTATTTGCCGCCATCTTAGGTACTGGCAGCTGTCTGCCAGTACCCAGTTTGCTTCAAATTTGGCTATTTTAAAAAAAAAAGACCCATTTTTTTCTGTAGTGTAGCTGCCCCCCCTCAATACCCTCCCCCTCCCAGATCCCTTTCCGTTAACGGATCCCACATGAGATCCCCCTCATTGCCCCTACTCCCTCCTTCCCCCTCAATGACACAGATATATATATTTTTTTACTCCCTGTAGCATGGCCGAGCGGTCCCACCCCCTCCAGCGATGAGCCGCCTGCCTCCTCCTTACCCTCCCATCCACCAACGATCGGCACCACCGCTGTCCAATGGAGAGAGGGCCACTTGTGGGGCATGCAGAAATAGCGTGATCTCGCTATTTTGAGCGAGATCACGGCAGAGAGAAGTCCAGGACTGAAGCGACATACAGGGTACGTCGCTGTTCCTTAACCCCTTAATGACCGAGGACGTGCAGGGTACGTCCTCAAAAAAAAGGCAGTTAACGCCTGAGGACGTACCCTGCACGTCCTCGGTGTGGAAAGCAGCTGGAAGCGATCCTGCTCGCTTCCAGCTGCTTTCCGGTTATTGCAGTGATGCCTCGATATGGAGGCATCCTGCAATAACCTGACATGGCCATCCGATGCAGAGAGAGCCACTCTGTGGCCCTCTCTGCACCGGACATCGATGGCCGGTATCGTTGGTGGGTGGGAGCCGACTTGGGAGGCGGGTGGGCGGCCATCGGTGTGCCGTGTGACGTTGAGGGGGGCGGGATCGGGGGCGGGACCGTCGGGGGCGCGCACGGACGCGCGCGCGTGCACGGAGGGTGGCGGGCGGGCGCGTGCACGGGGCGGGAGCGGGTGGGAACCGCTACACTACGGAAAATGAATTAAAAGTTAAAAGTTAAAAGTAGCATAAGCACAACAAAAAAAAACACAAAAAGAGATCGTGGAGGGGTGGGGGGTTGGTTTTTGTGTGGGGGGAAGCTACACTACAGAAACGTTAAAAAAATGTACAACAAAAACATTTTTTCTTATAAACTGGGTACTGGCAGACAGCTGCCAGTACCCAAGATGGCGCCAATTAAGTTAGAGTGGGAGGGTTATAGAGCTGTTTGGGGGGGATCAGTGAGGTTGGGGGCTAAGGGGGGACTTTTACACAGCAGCATATTTAAATATGCTTTTAAAAATACCACCAAAAAACAAATATAGCTTTTATTTTAGTACTGGCAGACTTTCTGCCAGTACTTAAGATGGCGGGGACAATTGTGGGGTGGGGGAGGGAAGAGAGCTGTTTGGGAGGGATCAGGGGGTCTGATGTTTCAGGTGGGAGGCTGAGCTCTACACTAAATCTAATATTAACCCTGCAAGCTCTCTACAAGCTACCTAATTAACCCCTTCACTGCTAGCCATAATACACGTGTGATGCGCAGCGGCATTTAGCGGCCTTCAAAATACCAAAAAGCAATGCCAAAGCCATATATGTCTGCTATTTCTGAACAAAGGGGATCCCAGAGAAGCATTTACAACCATTTGTGCCATAACTGCACAAGCTGTTTGTAAATGATTTCAGTGAGAAACCTAAAATTGTGAAAAATTTTACGTTTTTTTTAATTTGATCGCATTTAGCGGTGAAATGGTGGCATGAAATATACCAAAATGGGCCTAGATCAATACTTGGGGTTGTCTACTACACTACACTAAAGCTAAAATTACCCCAAAAAGCTCCCTACATGCTCCCTAATTAACCCCTTCACTGCTGGGCATAATACACGTGTGGTGCGCAGTGGCATTTAGTGGCATTCTAATTACCAAAAAGCAACACCAAAGCCATATAAGTATGCTATTTCTGAACAAAGGGGATCCCAGAGAAGAATTTACAACCATTTAAGCCATAATTGCACAAGCTGTTTGTAAATAATTTCAGTGAGAAACCTAAAGTTTATGAAAAAATTTGTGAAAAAGTGAACGATTTTTTTTATTTGATCGCATTTGGCGGTGAAATGGTTGCATGAAATATACCAAAATGGGCCTAGATCAATACTTTGGGTTGTCTACTAAAAAAAAATATATACATGTCAATGGATATTCAGAGATTCCTGAAAGATATCAGTGTTCTAATGTAACTAGCGCTAATTTTGAAAAATAATGGCTTGGAAATAGCAAAGTGCTACTTGTATTTATTGCCCTATAACTTGCAAAAAAAGCAAAGAACATGTAAACATTGGGTATTTCTAAACTCAGGACAATATTTAGAAACTATTTAGCATAGGTGTTTTTTGGTGGTTGTAGATATGTAACAGATTTTGGGGGTCAAAGTTAGAAAAAGTGGGTTTTTTTTCAATTTTTCCTCATATTTTATAATTTTTTTTATAGTAAATTATAAGATATGATGAAAATAATGGTATCTTTAGAAAGTCCATTTAATGGCGAGAAAAACGTATATAATATGTGTGGGTACAGTAAATGAGTAAGAAGAAAATTACAGCTAAACACAAACACAGCAGAAATGTAAAAATAGCCTTGGTCCCAAACGGACAGAAAATGGAAAAGTGCTGTGGTCATTAAGGGGTTAAAGGGACACTAAACCCACATTTTTTCTTTAATAATTCAGATAGAGTATGCAGTTTTAAGCAACTTCTAATTTACTCCTACTATCAATTTGTATTCGTTCTCTTGCTATCTTTATTTAAAAAGTAGGAATGTAAAGCTTAGCAGCCGGCCCATTTTAGGTTCATCACCATGAATAGCGCTTGCTTATTGGTGGATACAGTTAGCAAACCAATTAGCAAGCATAACCCAGGTTCTCAACCAAAAATGGGCCAGCTCCTAAGCTTTACATTCCTGCTTTTTAAATAAAGATAGCAAGATAATGAAGAAAATTTGACAATAGGAGTAAATAAGAAAGTTGCTTAAAATTGCATGTCTATTTGAATCATAAAATAAAATATTGGGTTTTAGTGTCCCTTTATGGGCATAACGACCAGCGTTGTACAGGGTATGGCGCTGGTCGTTAAGGGGTTAAGTGGATTTTGGGGAAATGGTTAAAGACATATTTCTTTATTCATCAAAAATAATCTAAATACCAATTTTCTCGTCTGTAACATCTTTGGTTTTTGAGATATAGGTATCCTTAGAAATCAGCCCTCCTTTTTAACCCCCCTTTAGTGGATTTTGGAGAAATGGTAAAACACATGTTTCTTTATTTTTCAAGGAGAATCTAAATACCAATTTTCAGGTCTGTAACATCTTTGGTTTTTGAGCTATAGGTATCCTCATAAATCAGCCCTCCCCCCTTTTGACCCCTCTTATGTGGATTTTGGAAAAATGGTAAAACATGTGTTTCTTTATTTTTACAGGAGAATCTACATACCAATTTTCCCATCTGTAACTTCTTTTGTTTTAAAGCTATAGGTATCCTCATAAATCAGACCCCCTTTTGACTCCCCTTAAGTGGATTTTGGGGAAATGGTAAAACACTTGTTTCTTTATTGTTCAAGAAGAATCTAAATACCAATTTTCACATCTGTAACATTTTTATTTTTTAAGATATAGGTATCCTCAAAAAAAATGCACCCCCCTTAGTGGGTGCCTACGTCATAAAAACAATGAACCTTCCAAATTTCAAGTTCCTAGGTTAAATGGTTTGAGCTGGGTGTTGAGTCAGTCAGTCAGTCAGTCAGGACTTCTTTTATATATATATATATATATATATATATATATATATATATATATATACATATACATACTGTATAAATATTAGAAGGCACACTCTGTTTTTCAATTTGTCAAATTAAAAAATGGAGAGTGCCTTCTAATATATATACAGGTGGCCCTCGTTTTACAACGGTTCAATTTACATCGTTTCAGAATTCAACCTTTTTTTCCAGTCATGTGACTGCTATTGAAAAGCATTGAGAAGCAGTGCATTTATTAAAATAGCCAGTAGGTGGAGCTGTCCACTTGTGTTGCAGCAAAGCCAAGCAAGCTGAAATTAATCAGTTTAACCAGACCTGAGCTATCGAGCAGATTTCAAAGGAACAAGATCTTCCTGTCTATAAATCAGTCCAGATTGGAATGCATAGAAAGAACTGTTTGCAGAAAAATGCAAGTGAAGTCTGTGTTGTGTGATTATTTTATTAGGTTTATAATGCTGTTTAGCAAAAAAAATGTTCATTTAACTTAGTTTAATTATATATTCTGTGTTGTGTGATTATTTTATTAGGTTTATAATGCTGTTTAGCATTTAAAGTCTTCATTTCAAAGCTTTAAAAATAATGTATTAGGTGTTACTTATGAGAATTTGAGAGGGCTACCTGTACAGTGTATGGCAAATTTTTGGAGTTGTCTAGGAAAAAGTGTGTGTTGAATCTTACAAGTTTACGTGCAGTTACTTGTGGAACCTCACAGATTCATTTTTTGAGACATTTTGCTTAGGGACAAAAAATGTTGTACTCTAATGAAACATAGTTACAATTAAAATATCCTAGTGACTACATACAAATTAAACATTCCAGTGACATAAGCACAACAGTGAAATGCAGCCAGAGAAAGGTCTTAGAGTAATTTACTAATTATAATTTTATGTTGAAAAGAACAAAGCAAAGGATAACAAGAGAAGGAAGCAAATTAAAATGAAGGTCAAGTCCGGGTGACTCGCTCACACTGTCATGCTGTTTATAAGAAATCATGTTGACGTTCATTCATCATTTTGCATACATTTCACTCATACTGTCTTTTTTTTTTTTACCATTTATTTACCCTCCTGTACACTATTTTCGTCTGCCCGCCATCTAAGTTACCTTGATTGACAGCAATCGAAGATCTAATTCTCCAATGAACGCCCCCCCCGGGGCGTTCAGCCCCTTTTTTCGCCACGTCACTACTAAGTCATGCGCATGCGCAACTTCCTCAACAGCGTCATATGTTGTTGTGCTAGTTCATGAGACGCGCAAAACGCATACAAATTTAACGCATGCGCGATTCGGATGGACATACGCATGCGCATTTTCAATGTTAATCTTGTGCATGAGCTTAAGAACAGACGTAGAGAGCGTGTGGGACCGCTCGCTAAGTCACTACTACTGAATAAGGGAGTGGTGGAGGGGAGGAGTCGGAATGCAAACGGCAAGTTTTCAAATATATAATTTTATATAAAACCTAATATGTAAAGTGAAAAACAAAGTTAGCGACTAGAATGGTGATAAGTGATTGAATACATTTCAGTATTCCATTAGCCGCAAATTGACCTTCACTTTAAATAATTGAAGTAAATTGGAAAGTTGTTTAAAATTGTATGCTCTGTCTAAATCACAAATGTCCAATTATGACTTTACTGTTCCTTTAAGGTGGTTTAGTAATGATTCAGCTTAGTTACTATTGCAAAGAATGATTTTCTTATCATGATTGTTGAAGCAAAACTGATAATCCACCTTTTAAAAGCATGTGACACCATAGAAGCTTATGGAGGGAGGGAGGGAGGGAGGGAGGGAAAAGTAAACAAAAGCTCACATAAATTGCATAAAAATATTAACCTAAGCCTCCCTGGGAGAAAGTGAAACAAGCACAATTTGTGCATGTATTTTACAGCAAAAGGCTGCAAAATAAACAATAAATGTTTATTGCAATAATGCTTCACTTGCAATAATGAAACATTTTATGTGTTGTTGAAATATCAAGTTTAATGTTCCTTTGATAAATTCTGTGTATGTGTTTAGCAATTGGATAGAGTGGTGTTTGTGGTAAGTGTTAAATAATATGAATGCCATTTATACATTAACACATGATGGTAGGGAATATTTTTTAAACATTTTATATCTTAAAAGTTTTTTATTTAATTTTTTAAAATAAATTAAGAAAACCTTGTCTGTTTTGGTGAACTTATCAAGATGATCCCTGAAGTATATTAATATCCATAAGAAGAACGTTTCCACATCATATTTCATCTTCTAAAATGGGATTTTAACAGTTCTCCCTCTGTAAACCATGAAAGCACTAAGATACAAGGTTTAAAAGTTGCAGACCTCACCTCATTGTACAGACCAGATTTTCAAAAACCCACTAAACAGACCGCAATCTCCAAACCTCTGTCTCACTGTACAGAACAGGCAATGAGGCCCATTTATCAAGCTCCATATGGAGCTTGAGGGCCTGTGTTTCTGGCGAGTCTTCAGACTCGCCAGAAACAGCTGTTATGAAGCAGCGGTCTAAAGACCGCTGCTCCATAACCCTGTCCGTCTGCTCTGAAGAGGCGGACAGGAATCGCCGCAATTCAACCCGATCGAGTACGATCGGGTTAATTGACACCTCCCTGCTGGCGGCCCATTGGCCGCGAGTCTGCAGGGGGCGGCGTTGCACCAGCAACTCTTGTGATGCTGAATACGGAGAGCGTATTGCTCTTCGCATTCAGCAAGGTCTTGCAGACCTGATCCTCACTGTCGGATCAGGTCCGCAAGACCTTTGATAAATTGGCCTCAATTAACTCCTAATCACGAAGACACAATTGCCAATAGAAACTCTCTTCCTAAAGACAAGAAGAGTGTACTTCTCAATCCCAAAAATGAGCCTGATTGCTAAAATCCATTTGTCAGTGTTGTAATTTTTGTGTTTCCTGCACATTTTGTTAGATGTTTTATGTATTAAATACATATATGTATGTAAATGCCTGTCCAGCCCTCTACTGAGGGACTATACAATAGTGCTGAATATAGCTTTAATGAATATAGACCATATATTTATATATACATCTAAAATTAAGCCTTTGACCGTTTGAGAGTGTATTCAAAAGTCCAGTTTTGCCCTTTATCAACACCCTTTGTGTGTTAACGGGACAGTCTAGTCAAAATTAAACTTTCATGATTCAGATAGGGCATGCGATTTTGAACAACTTTTTAATTTAATTTTATAATCAAATTTGCTTTGTTCTCTTGGTATTCTTAGTTGAAAGCTAAACCTAGGTAGGCTCAAATTCTAAGCCCTTGAAGGCCGCCTCTTATCTCATTGCATTTTGACACAGCTAGACAGCGCTAATTCATATGTGCCTTATGGTTACTTATGAGTCAGCACTGATTGGTTAAAATGCAAGTCTGTCAAAAGATCTGAAATAAAGGGATAGCCTAAAGAGGCTTAGATGCAAGGTAATCACAGAGGTAAAAAGTATATAAATATAAGAGTATTGGTTATGCAAAACTGGGGAATGTGTAATAAAGAGATTATCTATCTTTTTAAACAATACAAATTCTGGAGCAGACTGTCCCTTTGAATTTGATGTCTATTTTGTTGCCGAAATAAAATGCAAAACCCCTGATTGGGAGGAATGTGATCACAAAAGCATTTACTGTGCGTGTATCATATGAATGATTTTTCTGCTATCTGCTTGGATCCGATCTAAACATTTTCCAATATGGAAATCTTAATATCACTTGGATTTTGATCACGCAGAACTTGAAAACCACATATCAAGAGCCAAAAATGACTTTGTTCAATATATTCATTATAAAGAAACAGTAATCACATCGTACCCATTTCTTGTCACCGCCACAGGATTCCATTAATAACCATGCCTATGTCAGAAAGGAAAATACTATTGGTTCACATGCAGTAATATTAGTTCTCACAATGGTCCCAATTATCAAAAACTCGCCAGCAATTAGAGAAATCAGGCTCCCTGTCTTATGACTACAAAAGCATTGTGTTCCTCAGACATTGGTAATTGTATCTTTATTAATAATACAGTATATGTGTCATATGTCTATGGGAGATTTTGGAAAATGGGGAGGTGCCATGGCAGATAATGAATTTTCAATAAATTCTGTCCAACATTATTTCAAAGCATTGCAAAGAACAGTAAAAGGGCATATGTGTTTATATGAATGTATTTATAAAACAGAATGTACCAAAGAACTGTGTTTGTGTGCAGATTATTGTGATAGAATATGTGTGTTTGATCAGGCTGCAAGAATAGCTACAGCCTATTTCTATTTTAACAACACAGAAAAGAAGATTAGGCAGATTACAATGAGAGCAACAGATGGGCCCGAAGAGGAAACTCAAAGAATATTTGTTTGATGTATATAGTTCCATCCATAGCTGACAATGATGTGGGCATATCCAGCACACATAGCGCAAAAGCTGTAATCCCTGCCCAGGGAGGGCAAGGAGTTATTGTAATTCTTTATAGAGGCTCACAGATGTAGAAATGGTGCTAACTAGGATGCCAATATGTGGACCTTCCTTCCCCTATAAGGGCAAGTTGCATGAGTTTAGCAATATTTTGTCAAGGGGTAGCAGGTTAATAAAAGCACAGACTCTGACTATAACCATGTAAGTAATATATTATCATTAACATTGAATATCTGGAGGCATATGAAGTAGTAAGAGACATATGATATTAGTGCAGTTTTCACATTTATTAAGGTCGGCCTCTTCTTATTTTATCCAAAGATTGCTCCAGCTAATATTTTACCAATATGACTGATATTTTTTTTAGGTTCAGGTCAATGTAAATAATGAAGAATTTAGAACTAAAGGCCCTGTTATGGTGAAACTTCCAATTTTTTTAATCAAATAATCATTTAAAATTAGTACTAGCAGCTTCTGAGCATCTAAATTATGCTGTATAATTATTTATGCAAATGTATGATAATTAGCATTGGTGTCAGTTGGGCTCTCAGAGTCAGGAGCCTGTTTAGCCAACAACAGTTTATGGTTGCTAGATGGGTGTTTGCCTTTTTTGTGATGGTGATGATCCATAGAGGCCCATTTATCAAGCTCCGAATGGAGCTTGATAAATGGTCTGATGAGGCGGACAGGAATCGCCGGAATTCAACCCGATCGAGTACGATCAGGTTGATTGACACCCCCCTGCTGGCTGCTGATTGGCCGCGAGTCTGCAGGGGGCGTATTGCTCTCCGCATTCAGCGATGTCTGTCGGACCTGATCCGCAATGTCGGATCAGGTCCAACAGACATTTCATAAATGGGCCTCTTTGTCTAGATTAGAAGTGTGACAAACCCTACCGTCACTGGGGGTTCCGAACGGGTTTGTGGGCTAGCCTCCTGCACACTGATTATGGCCCATAGAAGAGACCAGGGATTTTACCCTATTTGCCGGGTAAGGGCAATGAAGGGAGTCGGGACTGGAAACCCTCTTATTGGCTGGGAGTGACTACCAGGGAGATTCGGCCAGACAGTACCCAGAACAGTGGTTCTGCAGGAGCGGCTGAGGTGCACTTAAAGCAACCGGGCTCCTGAAACTGTTGCTGGACACTTTTGTACATATGGCGGTTTCTAGAAAATACACCTTTTTCATAGCACAAGTGGCTTTTCCTTCCCAGCAATAAGACAATTAAGAATCTCAAAGTGCTTGGTTTTGACAGAGACATGTTTATTTGGTCTGTGGAACCAGTTTTGTCCACCTCCAGATCACACCTGGCTGACTCATCACTCCACTAAGCTTATTACTGATAAGAGAGGGTCTACGTGCCCAGGTGCAGTATTGAGCATTGTGTGATTATGTTAAACAGATTATAGATGTTTTCTATTGTGTTATCTGGCATCCTGTAACTAATGTTTATGCATGAAAGGGGATTGTCTCTGAGAAAGTATAAAATGTGTGTGCACAGTTTAATAAAGTGTTATTCCTTTTGGTTTTACCTGAACTGGAGTCCTGTCTCTGGTATTGGGTAAAGGGCTGGTGTCAGCTATCTGCTGGAGGGTTTTGTAGAGCAAGAGGCAGCGTTTGACGGAGGTACCCAGATGGGGTACCAGGGGATCTGTCACAATTAGTGTCAAGCGGTGGGATGCTTCCTGCAACACAAGACATCCAAACCACCACCAGGATTCGAGGTCCGGCTAGCAGGAGAGGAGCAGAACAGACACCAGCAGCCATGGAAGAGGAATTTGGAAGAAGGTTGCGAGAGATGCGGATGCAATAGAGAGGGCCAGTGCCAGAGCAGGTCCTGCTGGAGTGGTATGACCCTGTCCACCGGCAACTCTGGCAAGAAGCACTAGACCTTGAATAGCGCTGCCAGAGAAAGATTCTTCCCTCCCTCCAGCAAAGGCACTGGGCGCAGTATGATGTGCGGGCGTTGTTCCTGGGAGAACAACCACATGATGAGTGGACCGTCGTGTTGAGTAGGCTGGTCTTGCAAAAGATGCAGCTGGACGAGAGCTACAGAGCCCTCCGCTGGTATGTAGTGTGCCCGTGGACAGAGGACAACAGTCCAACAGAAGGCTTTGGCTACAGCGGCCTGGGGCTGTTGTACGGAAAGATGTCAGTGGACCCTGACTTCGGAAGTGACCCTGGGTGGCAGTGGGAGGACATCATGGACTACAGAGGCTGGCTGCTGGGCAATTTATAAATGTGCTGTAGAAATGTGCTGGGCTCAGGACAATTTGCAGGCTCTGGCCATTCAGGAATGGAAGCTGGAGAACTCCTACCGATGACTGCTAAATTCTGCTTATCAGACAGGCGATGCTTCAATTGCCTGGGACTATCAGGAGATAACAGCCAACAACTCTGAAGTACTGGCTGAAGTGTCGGCAATAGGGCAGAGTGACAGTGTGCTCTACCCACCTCTACATGCAGCTATAGAAGAAGAACTCCTGTGGCGCATGCAGCAAATAATTGCCCATCTAGACAAACCTGTTTCTGCACGAGGTGAGATGGGATGGAGGGATACATCTGCCCCAAAGCTGGCCGGGGGTCTGAGGGATGAAGAAGTCATCTCATCCCCCAAGCGGCACCAAGAGTCCGGGAACCAGGGAAAAAGTCCCAGGGAGACCTCTCCCCAGCTGCAGTGTGGGTACACAGGAGCAGAGGAAGCTGTTCTCGCTTCCCAGCAGTGGTGTGAGGACTTGGGGTTAAAGCAGCCACCTATGATCCCCAGAAAGAGGAAGGGGATCCAGGAGATGTAGCGGTTTGCTTATCTTCTCGACAGGAATACAAGGACCCGGGAGTGAAGAAAGCCGTTCTCTCTCCCCAGCAACAGCCCAGGAGTCTGGGAGACAGTAATGGTGAGGTGTCTGCCCAGCAACTGAAAGGGGATCCGAGAGATAAAGCAACAGGCTCATCTCCCCAGTGGCAGCAGACGTCAGGGAGTTCAGGAGACGGTCCCCAAGAGACGCCTCCCCAGTGGCAGTTGGTAGACTCTTCCCAGTGGCGGGATGAGGATCCAGGGGCGGTAGAAACCGTTTCCCATCCCCAGTCAGAGTTTATGTGTCTGGGAGATGGAGTGGGAGGCTCATCCCCTCAGTTACAGTGCCAAGACCACACCAGGGATGTATCTTTTCAACCGTTGAGTGCACCTCCAGAAGCCTTTATTGTCAGCCCAGCATTTTTTTTTTTGCCCGACTAACACAGGTCCAGACCAGTGGGAGGTCTGGGACCTGGTTAGCCTCCTTTTTGGGGGAAGGAATGTGATGAACACTACCATCACTGGGGCTCCTGTAGGGGGTTGTTAGCTAGCCTCCTGCCCAATGATTATGGCCTGTAGAACAAACCAGGGATTTTACCCTATTTGCCAGGTCAGGGCACTGAGTGGAGTCGGGACTGGAAACCCTCTTACTGGCTGGGAGTGACTACCGGGGAGATGCGGCCAGACAGTACCCACAACAGTGGTTCTGCAGGAGAGGCTGAGGTGCACTTAAAGCAACAGGCCTCCTGGAACTGTTGATGGACACTTTTGTACATATGGCGGTTTCTAGGAAATACACCTTTTTCATAGCGCAAGTGCTTTTCCTTCCAAGCAATAAGACACTTAGGAATCTCAGAGTGCTTCGTTTTGACAGAGGCATGTTTCTTTGTTCTGTGGAACCAGTTTCGTCCACCTCCAGATCACACCTGGCTGACTCATCACTTATCAGTAAAACATGTCCCCAGACTCTTAGACTCCACTAAGCCTATTACTGATAGGAGAGGGTCTACGTGCCCAGGTGCAGGATTGAGCATTGTGTGATTATGTTACACAGATTATAGATCTTCTCTATTGTGCTATCTGGTATCCTGTAACTAATGTTTATGCATGAAGGGGGATTGTCTCTGAGAAAGTAAAACAAAGTATGTGCACAGTTTAATAAAGTGTTATTCCTTTTGGTTTTACCTGAACTGGATTTCTGTTTCTTGTTTTGGATAAAGTTCTGGTGTCAGCTATCTATCTGCTGGAGGGGTTTGGAGAGCAGGAGGCAGTGTTTGGCGGAGGTACCCAGGTGGGGTACCAGGTGGTCCATCACAAGAAGCATTGAATCATTTGCTTTGTTCCAAATATATCATTGATGACAGAGGTTGAGGTCATTTCAGAATGCCACGCCTTTGTTTGAGGCTAACTTCCATGTCATTTTTCCCAGCTCATTACACATCATGTCTAGAATATTTCAATACTGTGTCTATTTAATACTGTGTTCCATGTGGCTGGATGTCTGTTTGTTGTACTTGTTACCTGGGATTGCATTTTTCTTTTCGATTTTCTGTGTTTAACCCTGCCTTGTGTGACTATTCTCCTGCCTGCTGATTTTGCTACTTGATTCTGGTGCTAACCTCTAGTTATCCGTTACCATCCTTTCTGAACTCTCCTTACTCTCCTACTAGACACTGCCAGGAAGTTACCAACACCTGCCTGGTCTTCTACATCTGCCTTGTACTTGATTTGCCTGGTTGTAGCTGACACTGTCTGTTGACTACTCTTTAGGCTTTTCCTGAACCTCTACTTTGTAACTGTTGCTGGTGCCTCCATACTTTATCAGCTCTGCCAGTGGGTTACACCATGGGTTCAATCCAGTGTTAAGTCAGTGTTCAATCTACCACTACTCAGCCACTGGGTCCCTTCCTGGACAAACATTTGTGACAACAGGGTCCATAAACTCGATTTTCATCTAAATGGATCCATAGCATTTGTTATGGAAGTTCTGATTAGCTACGAGCTGTAGTTCCACCTTTAGTCTGCAGTAATGGTTTGTTCCAGTTGGGTTCAAGACATACATATTTTGCTTGATGCAGGTGTACAGGCGTAAGACAGATACAGCTGGCAAGTTAAATGAAACTGGAATTAAGCTGAAAAGATTTATATTTTGGTTCAAAATCCATCTTGGCATGTTCTGGATGGTAGAGAAAGTGTGCTGCAGGGTTGGTTACCAAATTAATATGGTCCCAGGCAGTGGTTTTACTCAGCTTTCTTCTTCTGAAGGGTGTTGGCATATTATGGGAGAGCAGACGCGTGAAGACACAATGAAGACACAAACTCAAACAGCACCAGTGATGTACCAAATAAATAATTATTTGTGAGTTAAGGTTATTACAGGAATACATATGGAATGAGGTATATTTTTGTGTGGTTTATCAGTAGTAAATGCCAAATGTAGGAAATATGAGATGCATGTGTTTTGCCCAATATTTTATAATATTATGCTGCTGAAACAAGACTGACTCATACTGAAAAGTCCTTTTTTACTTGATAGCAGCCATTTTTAAGATGCAGAAAATACATGTGCATTCAAGCTTCAGTGTACGGAGATGACCGTATGAAGAGGATCCTCCACGCTGGATATCCACGCCGCCATAGCTCCGTGCCTCCACAGCTCTGCAACCCCCGGGATGAAGAAAGAAAATGCCCCCGCGATGGATCAAGATGTTGGTAGAAAACTTCTCGCCGCCTGGATGAACATGGATGTCTGGACTTCAGGAACCATGAGTAGATTTTCTGGGGTTAGTGTTAGGTTGTTTTGGGGTGTTTTATTTTTTTAGATTAGGGATAAGCAGTTAAATAGCTGAATGGCCTTTTAAGGGCAGTAAAAGAGCTGAATGCCCTTTAAAGGGCAATGCCCATACAAATGCCCCTTTAGGGGCAATGGGTAGCTTAGGATTTTTTTAGACTTAGTTTTCTATTTTGGGGGTTAGTTGGGTGGGGGGTTTACTTTTAGGGGGCACAAAGTAATTTTGTAAGGTAAAATAGCCTTTTAAGGGCTATTGGTAGTTTATTGTTAGGTTAGGGGGTGTTTTTTTTGGGGGAGGTTGTTTTTATAGGGCTATTAGATAAGGTGTAATTTTTATTATTTTGGATAATTATTTTTTTTTGTAATCTTACCGCTAGATTTGGAGTTTTGTCAGTAACGACCCGAAAAACTAACGCTGGCTTTTTTCTGGCCGCACCATAAAAATAACTCTGGTATTGAGAGTCCACATAAAGGCTGCGTTAGGCTCCAAAAAAGGAGCGTAGAGCATTTTTAACGCAGCTTCAACTCTCAATACCAGAGTTGCTTACGGACGCGGCCAGCCTCAAAAACGTGCTCGTGCACGATTCCCCCATAGGAAACAATGGGGCTGTTTGAGCTGAGAAAAAACCTAACACCTGCAAAAAAGCCGCGTTCAGCTCTTAACGCAGCCCCATTGTTTGCTATGCGGTAACCCTTCCTACGTCTGCACTTAACACTCTAACATGTACCCCGAGTCTAAACACCCCTAACCTTACACTTATTAACCCCTAATCTGCCGCCCCCGCTATCGCTGACCCCTGCATATTATTATTAACCCCTAATCTGCCGCTCCGTAAACCGCCGCTACTTACATTATCCCTATGTACCCCTAATCTGCTGCCCCTAACACCGCCGACCCCTATATAATATTTATTAACCCCTAATCTGCCCCCCACAACGTCGCCTCCACCTGCCTACACTTATTAACCCCTAATCTGCCGACCGGACCTGAGCGCTACTATAATAAAGTTATTAACCCCTAATCGGCCTCACTAACCCTATCATAAATAGTATTAACCCCTAATCTGCCCTCCCTAACATCGCCGACACCTAACTTCAAACATTAACCCCTAATCTGCCGACCGAATCTCGCCGCTATTCTAATAAATATATTAACCCTTAAAGCTAAGTCTAACCCTAATACTAACACCCCCCTAAGTTAATATAATTTAAATCTAACGAAATTAATTAACTCTTATTAAATAAATTATTCCTATTTAAAGCTAAATACTTACCTGTAAAATAAACCCTAATATAGCTACAATATAAATTATAATTATATTATAGCTATTTTAGGATTTATATTTATTTTACAGGTAACTTTGTATTTATTTTAACCAGGTACAATAGCTATTAAATAGTTAAGAACTATTTAATAGCTAAAATAGTTAAAATAATTACAAATTTACCTGTAAAAGAAATCCTAACCTAAGTTACAAATAAACCTAACACTACACTATCAATAAATAAATTAAATAAAATACCTACAATTACCTACAATTAACCTAACACTACACTATCAATAAATTAATTAAATACAATTGCTACAAATAAATACAATTAAATAAACTAGCTAAAGTACAAAAAATAAAAAAGAACTAAGTTACAAAATATAAAAAAAGCCAATAGAATGCAAGCTCAATCTGATTGGCTGATTGGATCAGCCAATCGGATTGAACTTGATTCTGATTGGCTGATTCCATCAGCCAATCAGAATATTCCTACCTTAATTCCGATTGGCTGATATAATCCTATCAGCCAATCGGAATTCGAGGGACGCCATCTTGGATGACGTCATTTAAAGGAACCGTCATTCGTCGTTCAGTCGTCGGCCAGGATGGATGTTCCGCGGTGGAGGTCTTCAGGATGCTGGCGCTTCGCTCCGGATGGATGCCGCTTGGATGAAGACTTCAATCGGATGGAAGACCTCTTCTGCCCCGCTTGGATGAAGACTTCAGCCGGATCATGGACCTCTTCAGCCCCCCGCTTGGGCTTGGATCAGGACATCGGAGGAGCTCTTCTGGACCGATCGGTGAACCTGGTATGGTGAAGACAAGGTAGGATGATCTTCAGGGGCTTAGTGTTAGGTTTATTTAAGGGGGGTTTGGGTTAGATTAGGGGTATGTGGGTGGTAGGTTGTAATGTTGGGGGGCTTGGGTATTGTATGTTTTTTTTTACAGGCAAAAGAGCTGTATTTCTTGGGGCATGCCCCGCAAAGGGCCCTGTTCAGGGCTGGTAAGGTAAAAGAGCTTTGAACTTTAGTAATTTAGAATAGGGTAGGGCATTTTTTTATTTTGGGGGGCTTTGTTATTTTATTAGGGGGCTTAGAGTAGGTGTAATTAGTTTAAAATTGTTGTAATATTTTTCTAATGTTTGTAAATATTTTTTTATTTTTTGTAACTTAGTTCTTTTTTATTTTTTGTACTTTAGCTAGTTTATTTAATTGTATTTATTTGTAGCAATTGTATTTAATTAATTTATTGATAGTGTAGTGTTAGGTTAATTGTAGGTAATTGTAGGTATTTTATTTAATTTATTTATTGATAGTGTAGTGTTAGGTTTATTTGTAACTTAGGTTAGGATTTCTTTTACAGGTAAATTTGTAATTATTTTAACTATTTTAGCTATTAAATAGTTCTTAACTATTTAATAGCTATTGTACCTGGTTAAAATAAATACAAAGTTACCTGTAAAATAAATATAAATCCTAAAATAGCTATAATATAATTATAATTTATATTGTAGCTATATTAGGGTTTATTTTACAGGTAAGTATTTAGCTTTAAATAGGAATAATTTATTTAATAAGAGTTAATTAATTTCGTTAGATTTAAATTATATTTAACTTAGGGGGGTGTTAGTGTTAGGGTTAGACTTAGCTTTAGGGGTTAATACATTTATTAGAATAGCGGCGAGATTCGGTCGGCAGATTAGGGGTTAATAATTGAAGTTAGGTGTCGGCGATGTTAGGGAGGGCAGATTAGGGGTTAATACTATTTATGATAGGGTTAGTGAGGCGGATTAGGGGTTAATAACTTTATTATAGTAGCGCTCAGGTCCGGTCGGCAGATTAGGGGTTAATAAGTGTAGGCAGGTGGAGGCGACGTTGAGGGGGGCAGATTAGGGGTTAATAAATATAGGGGTCGGCGGTGTTAGGGGCAGCAGATTAGGGGTACATAAGTATAACGTAGGTGGCGGTCGGCAGATTAGGGGTTAAAAAATTTTTTTTGAGTGTCGGCGATGTGGGGGGACCTCGGTTTAGGGGTACATAGGTAGTTTATGGGTGTTAGTGTACTTTAGAGTACAGTAGTTAAGAGTTTTAGAAACCGGCGTTAGCCCAGAAAGCTCTTAACTACTGACTTTTTTCCTGCGGCTGGAGTTTTGTCGTTAGATGTCTAACGCTCACTTCAGAAACGACTCTAAATACCGGAGTTAGAAAAATCCCATTGAAAAGATAGGATACGCAATTTACGTAAGGGGATCTGCGGTATGGAAAAGTCGCGGCTGAAAAGTGAGCGTTAGACCCTATTTTGAGTGACTCCAAATACCGGCGGTAGCCTAAAACCAGCGTTAGGAGCCTCTAACGCTGGTTTTCACGGCTACCGCCAAACTCTAAATCTAGGCCTTAGTTTTTTTATTTTTCTCAATTTTAGCATTCTTGTTGTAATGTTAAATTTTTTAATTTTTTCGTAGTATTAGGTTTATTTAAATTTGTAATTTAGGTTTTTTATTTTTTCGTAGTGTTAGGTTTTTTTTGATCATGTAATTTAGGATTTTTAATTGGTAGTTTATTTTATTAGAATAGTTATGTTAGGTTAATTTATAAATTCATCTTATTTTTTTTTATTTTAAGATAGTTATATTGTAACTTTTAATTTAAAGTTAGGGGGCTGTTATGTTTAGGGGTTGATAGTTTAATTTAGTATTTTGCAATGTGGAGGGCCAGCGGTTGGGGGCTACAAAGGTTTAGTTTATTAGTTACAATGTGGGGGGCTGGCGGTTTAGGGGTTAATACTTTATTATAGTGATGGCGATGTGGGGGGGGGCTGCGGTTTAGGGGTTAATAGCTCTATTATAGTAGTAGCGATGTGGGTGGGTGGCGGATTAGGGGTTAATAGGTTTATTTATTAGTTGTGATGTGGGGGGCAGGTGGTTTAGGGGTTAATAGGTTTATTTAGTGTTGACGATGTCGGGGAGCAGCAGATTAGGGGTTAATCACTTTATTTAGTTTTGCGGAGCGGCGGATTAGTGGTTAGTAACTTTATTTAGTGTCGGCGATGTCGGGGGCAGCGGTTAGGGATGTTTAGACTAGGGGTTTATGTTACGTAACTTTCTTTTCCCCATAGACAACAATGGGGTTGCGATACGGCGATTTGCCATTCTGCAATCGCAAGTGTTAGTTTTTTCTAATACTTTCTCCCCATTGATGTATATGGGGGAAAGCGTGCATGAGCACGTAAACTCAGCCCTTGGCTTTTGTGCGGTATGGAGCTTATTGCACCATAACGCACAGCACAAGGAGGTTTATCAGTAACTCGTAATAGCAGCGCTATGGAAAGTGCAATACCACTCATTGTTTTGCGTTCTTTACGCACCCAGTATAGCGCAAAACTCGTAATCTAGGTGTATGAGAAGCTCAATATTCATGTTATTATGTAATTTTGTGTTTTGTGAGATATGTTTTGCTTTATTTGCAGACATATAAATCTTTGATTGGATCATTAAATATTTTATATCACTTGTAACTTGTTGATTTTCGCTTTCTAGTCAAATTACTGTACTAATTGTTTCAATATTTTCTTCTACTTTTTTGTATTTTTGAAAAACAATCGGCTAGATTACGAGTTTTGTCGATAAGGCTGTGTGGTGCTAAAGAGCATTTTATGCTCACCGTTCACCTACAAACAACGCTGGTATTACGGGTTTTTACAAACCCAGCGTAAGCCGCAGAAAAGTGAGCGAAGAGCAAAATTTTGCTCCACATCTCACCTCAATACAAGCGCTGCTTTCAGTAGCGGTGAGCTGGCTAAACGTGCTCGTGCACGATTTCCCCATAGGAATCAATGGGGAGATCCGGCTGAAAAGAAAACTAACACCTGCAAAAAAGCAGCGTAAAGCTCCTAACACAGCCCCATTGTTTCCTATGGGGAAATACATTTTATGTCTACACCTAACACCTGAACATGAACCCCGAGTCTAAACACCCCTAATATTACGCTTAATAACCTCTAATCTGCCGCCCCAACATCGCCGACACCTACATTATAGTTATGAGCCCCTAATCTGCTGCCCACAACATCACCGACACCTACATTATATTTATTAACCCCTAATCTGCCGCCCCCAACGTCACCGCCACTATATTAAAGTTATTAACCCCTAAACCTAAGTCTAACCCTAACTCCCCCCCCCCAACTTAAATAACTTAACTAATAGTTACACTGTAGCTATCTTAGGGTTTATTTTTATTTTACAGGCCACTTTGTATTTATTTTAACTAGGTACAATATTTATTAAATAGTTATTAACTATTTAATAGCTACCTAGCTAAACTAAGTACCTGTAAAATAAAACCTAACCTAAGTTACAATTATACCTAACACTACACTATAATTAAATTAATTCCCTAAACTAAATACAATTAAATACAATTAAATAAAATTATCTAAAGTACAAAACCCCCCCACTAAATTACAGAAAATAATAAAATAATTACAAGATTTTTAAACTAATCTAATCCCCCTAATAAAATAAAAAAGCCCCCCAAAATAATAAAAAGCCCTACCCTACACTAAATTACAAATAGCCCTTAAAAGGGCTTTTTGCGGGGCATTTCCCCAAAGTAATCAGCTCTTTTACCTGTAATAAAAGTACAATACCCCCCCAATATTAAAACCCACCACCCACACACCCAACCCTACTATAAAACACACCCAATACCCCCTTAATAAAACCTAACACTAACCCCTTGAAGATCACCCTACTTTGAGAAGTCTTCACCCAACCGGCCCGAAGTCCTCAACGAATCCAGGCGAAGTGGTCCTCCAGACGGGCAGAAGTCTTCAACCAAGCTGGGAAGAAGAGGTCCTCCAGACGGGCAGAAGTCTTCATCCAGGCGGCATCTTCTATCTTCATTAGTCCGGCACAGAGCGGCTCCATCTTCAAGACATCCGACGCGGAGCATCCTCTTCAAACGACGTCTTTAGTTGGTCATTTGAAGAGGATGCTCCGCGTCGGATGTCTTGAAGATGGACCCACTCCGCGCCGGATGGATGAAGATAGAAGATGCCGTCTGGATGAAGACTTCTGCCCGTCTGGAGGACCACTTCTTCCCGGCTTGGATGAAGACTTCTGCCCGTCTGGAGGACCACTTCGCCCAGCTTCGTTGAGGACTTCGGCCCGGTTGGGTGAAGACTTCTCAAGGTAGGGTGATCTTCAAGGGGTTAGTGTTAGGTTTTATTAGGGTGGGATTGGGTGGGTTTTAGAGTAGGGTTGGGTGTGTGGGTGGTGTGTTTTAATGTTGGGGGGGTATTGTACTTTTTTTACAGGTAAAAGAGCTGATTACTTTGGGGCAATGCCCCGCAAAAGGCCCTTTTAAGGGCTATTTGTAATTTAGTATAGGGTAGGGCTTTTTATTATTTTGGGGGGCTTTTTTATTTTATTAGGGGGATTAGAAAATAATAAAATAATTACAAGATTTTTAAACTAATCTAATCCCCCTAATAAAATAAAAAAGCCCCCCAAAATAATAAAAAGCCCTACCCTACACTAAATTACAAATAGCCCTTAAAAGGGCTTTTTGCGGGGCATTTCCCCAAAGTAATCAGCTCTTTTACCTGTAATAAAAGTACAATACCCCCCAACATTAAAACCCACCACCCACACACCCAACCCTACTCTAAAACCCACCCAATACCCCCTTAATAAAACCTAACACTAACCCCTTGAAGATCACCCTACTTTGAGAAGTCTTCACCCAACCGGCCCGAAGTCCTCAACGAATCCGGGCGAAGTGGTCCTCCAGACGGGCAGAAGTCTTCATCCAAGCCGGGAAGAAGAGGTCCTCCAGATGGGCAGAAGTCTTCATCCAGGCGGCATCTTCTATCTTCATTAATCCGGCACGGAGCGGCTCCATCTTCAAGACATCCGATGCGGAGCATCCTCTTCAAACGACGTCCAACTGAAGACTGAAGGTTCCTTTAAATGACGTCATCCAAGATAGCGTCCCTTCAATTCCTATTGGCTGATAGAATTCTATCAGCCAATCGGAATTAAGGTAGAAAAAATCATATTGGCTGATGCAATCAGCCAATAGGATTGAGCTTGCATTCTATTGGCTGATCCAATCAGCCAATAGAATACCAGCTCAATCCTATTGGCTGATTGCATCAGCCAATAGGATTTTTCTACCTTAATTCCGATTGGCTGATAGAATTCTATCAGCCAATCGGAATTGAAGGGACGCCATCTTGGATGACGTCATTTAAAGGACCCTTCATTCTTCAGTTGGACGTCGTTTGAAGAGGATGCTCTGCGTCGGATGTCTTGAAGATGGACCCGCTCCGTGCCGGATGGATGAAGATAGAAGATGCCGTCTGGATGAAGACTTCTGCCCGTCTGGAGGACCTCTTCTTCCCGGCTTGGATGAAGACTTCTGCCCGTCTGGAGGACCACTTCGCCCGGCTTCGTTGAGGACTTTGGCCCGGTTGGGTGAAGACTTCTCAAGGTAGGGTGATCTTCAAGGGGTTAGTGTTAGGTTTTATTAAGGGGGGATTGGGTGGGTTTTAGAGTAGGGTTGGGTGTGTGGGTGGTGGGTTTTAATGTTGGGGGGGTATTGTACTTTTTTTACAGGTAAAAGAGCTGATTACTTTGGGGCAATGCCCCACAAAAGGCCCTTTTAAGGGCTATTTGTAATTTAGTATAGGGTAGGGCTTTTTTATTTTATTAGGGGGATTAGATTAGGTGTAATTAGTTTAAAAAACTTGTAATTATTTTATTATTTTCTGTAATTTAGTGTTTTTTTCTTTTCTTCGTACTTTAGATAATTTTATTTAATTGTATTTAATTGTAGTTAATTGATTTAATTAATTTAATTATAGTGTAGTGTTAGGTGTAATTGTTACTTAGGTTAGGTTTTATTTTACAGGTAAATTTGTCTTTATTTTAACTAGGTAGCTATTAAATAGTTAATAACTATTTAATAACTATTCTACCTAGTTAAAATAAATACAAAGTTGCCTGTGAAATAAAAATAAACCCTGAGATAGCTACAATGTAACTATTAGTTATATTGTACCTATCTTAGGGTTTATTTTATAGGTAAGTATTTAGTTTTAAATAGGAATAATTTAGTTAATTGTATTAATTTTATTTCGATTTATTTAAATTATATTTAAGTTAGGGGGGTGTTAGGGTTACGGTTAGACTTAGGTTTAGGGGTTAATATGTTTATTATAGTGGCGGCGACGTTGTGGGTGGCAGATTAGGGGTTAATAAATGTAGGTAGGTGTCGGCGATGTTAGGGACGGCAGATTAGGGGTTAATAAAATGTAACTAGTGTTTGCGAGGCGGGAGTGCAGCGGTTTAGGGGTTAATATATTTATTATAGTGGCGGCGATGTCCGGTTCGGCAGATCAGGGGTTAAACATTTTATTTTAGTGTTTGCGATGTGGGGGGGCCTCGGTATAGGGGTTAATAGGTAGTTTATGGGTGTTAGTGTACTTTTTAGCACTTTAGTTAAGAGTTTTATACTACGGCGTTAGCCCATAAAACTCTTAACTACTGACTTTTAAATGCGGTACCAGGCTTGACAGGAGAGGGTCTACCGCTCACTTTTTGGAAGACTTGTAATACCGGCGTTAGGAAAATCCCATTGAAAAAATTGGATACGCAATTCGAGTAAGTGGATTTGCTGTATTTTCGAGTCTGGCCAAAAAAGTGAGTGATACACCTGTACCTGCAAGACTCGTAATACCAGCGGGCGTTAAAAAGCAGCGTTGGGACCTCTCAACGCTGCTTTTAAGCCTAACGCAAGACTCGTAATCTAGGCGCATGTTTGTTTGTACTTTGCTTTCTTGTCCTTTTTATTAAGACAATATTAAGACAATATAACCTACGTTTTCAAAGTTGAGCCAGATAGTCATGCCGCTTGAGGACCCCTCCGAGGGAAAATATATCAAATAAAAGACATTTTATGGTAGCCTATACTATGGCTCTCGCTTATTGATCCTTTGTCTTGTTAGCAGTATGTATAATAGAGAGGCACTATTTTTGTTATTTTATCATATCACGTTATATTTTGTTTTATGACAATAAAGTATAAAATGTAAAAAAATTATAATTTTACATACATTTTCACAAACATTGCACAAAAAAATACCTTTTAGCTTAAGATGTAAGCATTTTCCTTTGAAAAAGAAGCTGTTCACCTTATTTAAAACAATCAGATGCATATCTCCCCCTTAAAAACGAAACTCAGGTCTGGGTGCAAGAGCTTTGCAGTCCATGGGATAGGGAATTCTTGGGTGAAATTTAGACAGACACAGACTTTTTAAAGAGAAACCAGAAAATTAACAGATGAAGAGGCAGAGGGATGGAGCGCTCAGTTTACTTCAGTATTGCAGTGTGAAACAACTAGTAGTTCTGATGAAGTCCCCCATTTATAGAGTGCATGCTCCTCAATGCCTCAGACTGGACAAACATTTAAAGGATGACGAAATACAGTAGAATTGAACAAATAGCATTTACTTTGAATTTGAATTGAACAGCAAAATAATATGTTCTGCCACATTTCAAAGTTAATCCAATTTTCCCTCCCCCTGTACCATGATGTGACAGCTATCAGCCAATCACAAAATACATATACGTATTTAATTATTAATCAGTGAATTCCAAGTGAAAAAAGGGATTGCTCCTCAAAGAAGCAGACAACTGCTGCAAACAGATTCCAGGGATTGTACCTCAAATAAAACAGACAAGTGCTGCAAATAGTGAAGTTCTATAAGACTGCAGGATAAAATGACATGTAAGTAATATACTCACATACTATAGAGCTTCACATCAAGCCATAGATTCAAAAGCATTAGGGAGACGCCAACTGGATGGATTTATTTAAAAACAAGGGTTAAAATCACAGGGGTTTACAGAGAATAACAACCATAGCTAGAACCTCCGTTTAAAACATAGACTGTCTTGTGCAAACAATGTCTATGAACGCGGTATTAGGTTCAGAAGGCTGATCTCCGCCCACAACGTGAAGTCGCACGCTCCGTATTACAAGTGGAGTGCTGTTTAGCACTTTCGCTCAAGCGTTAAGACTGCCAGAAGTAAAGTTTTTGCATGCACGCATTAGCGCTCGTTTTACAAGGTGAAAGTAAAACTTTTGCGCCAAGACTTCAGACCGTGCTAACTTATTCTCCCCTTAGACTTCAATGGAGAGTGCAGAAGAAGAAATTTAAAAAAATTCTATGTGAAGAACATAGGAATGCAACTATGTGTAATGTGCTTCGTGGTTGCGGGCTTTAGGTCAAATCTGTGTCTGGTTAGCACTCATGAAGAATTAGTTAGCTTAACGCATGTACTTATTAAATATAAAATATTGAAAAATATTAATAATAATTATTGATAATTATAGTTACTGTAAAAACAAAATAATAAATATATATATACAGTATGTATATCTATCTATCTATATATATATTCTTTGGATTTTTTAGACTTTGTTAGTACATCTATCATGATTATTTACATTAATTATTAATATTTTTTAGTATGTTATATTTAATAAATACATAACACACCTTAATACAATACACGTTGGGTTAGCGCACATGAATCATTAGTGTGCTCCTGTCAGGTTTGCGCACAAAAGTCAGACAGGAGTACACTAATTCTTCATGTGCGCTAACCTGATGAGTTATATTAAGGTGGGTTATGTATTTATTAAATATAAAATATTGAAAAATATTAATAATTAATGTAAATAATTTTAAATTTATGTTGTATTTATTATCCAGATATTGGAGATCAAACAATCTAAAATAGTTGATTCCGGTATCTAATAAAAATGGATCCTTAAAAAATTACTAATGGAACACACGTCATACACCATTCACTCTTTCTAAATATATGTTACCATAGAGCTCTGTGTAAAAAATGTTTCTATGATCAACATTCAAATATTCAACGATTGTATCTCATAGGTATCAGTTAATAGACTCAAAAGGTCTCTTTTAGACAGTACAATTATTTTCTCGACAAGGTTTCCTATTTGGGTGTAGATATTTGTAACAATGTCTCTTAAAGGGATACTGAACCCAATTTTTCTTTCTTTCATGATTCAGATAGAGCATGCCATTTTAAGCAACTTTCTAATTTACTCCTATTATCCAATTTTCTTCGTTCTCTTGGTATCTTTATTTGAAAAAGCAGGAATGAAAGCATACAAGCCGGCCCACTTTTAGTTTAGCACCCTGGGTAGCACTTGTTGATTGGTGGGTCCATTTAGCCACCAATCAGCATGCGCTATCCAGGTGCTGAAGCAAAAATGGGCCCGCTCATAAGCATACATTCCTGATTTTTCAAATAAAGATAGCAAGAGAATGAAGAAAGATTGATTATAAGAGTAAATTAGAAAGCTGCTTAAAATTTCATGCTCTATCTAAATCATGAAAGAAAAAAAAAATGGGTTCAGTATCCCATTAAATATTTATTATGAAGACAACAGCCAGACTTATTTGTTAGTAACAATGTCTCTTAAACAATGTTTGCTGGCAAGTATCCCAGATGTAATTCTATCATTTGTTGATGGTTATATTCCTTATATGGCTCAGGCTTTAAAACATAAACGGCTAGATTTAGAGTTTTGCGTTAGAAGGGGTGCGTTAGCTACGCGTGCTTTTTTTCCCCCGCACCTTTTAAATACCGCTGGTATTTAGAGTTCACAGAATGGCTGCGTTAGGCTCCAAAAAGGGAGCGTACAGGCATATTTACCGCCACTGCAACTCTCAATACCAGCGGTGCTTACGGACGCGGCCAGCTTCAAAAACGTGCTCGTGCACGATTCCCCCATAGGAAACAATGGGGCAGTTTGAGCTGAAAAAAAACCTAACACCTGCAAAAAAGCAGCGTTCAGCTCCTAACGCAGCCCCATTGTTTCCTATGAGGAAACAGTTTCTAAATCTGCACCTAACACCCCTAACCTTACACTTATTAACCCCTAATCTGCCGCCACCGCTATCGCTGACCCCTGCATATTATTTTTAACCCCTAATCTGCCTCTCCGTACACTGCCGCAACCTACGTTATCGCTATGTACCCCTAATCTGCTGCCCCTAACACCGCCGACCCCTATATTATATTTATTAACCCCTAATCTGCCGCCCCCAACGTCGCCGCCACCTACCTACAATTATTAACCCCTAATCTGCCGACCGGACCTCACCGCTACTATAATAAAGTTATTAACCCCTAATCCGCCTCACTCCCGCCTCAAAAACCCTATAATAAATAGTATTAACCCCTAATCTGCCCTCCCTAACATCGCCGACACCTAACTTCAATTATTAACCCCTAATCTGCCGACCGGACCTCGCCGCTACTCTAATAAATGGATTAACCCCTAAAGCTAAGTCTAACCCGAACACAAACACCCCCCTAAGTTAAATATAATTTTTATCTAACGAAATAAATTAACTCTTATTAAATAAATTATTCCTATTTAAAGCTAAATACTTACCTGTAAAATAAACCCTAATATAGCTACAATATAACGAATAATTATATTGTAGCTATTTTAGGATTTATATTTATTTTACAGGCAACTTTGTATTTATTTTAACTAGGTACAATAGCTATTAAATAGTTAATAACTATTTAATAGCTACCTAGTTAAAATAATTACAAAATCACCTGTAAAATAAATCCTAACCTAAGTTACAATTAAACCTAACACTACACTATCAATAAATTAATTAAATAAAATACATACAAATAAATACAATTACATAAACTAACTAAAGTACAAAAAATAAAAAAAGAACTAAGTTACAAAAAATAAAAAAATAATTTACAAACATTATTGAGATTGAGCTCGCATTCTATTGGCTGATCGGAACAGCCAATAGAATGCAAGCTCAATCTGATTGGCTGATTGGATCAGCCAATCGGATTGAACTTGAATCTGATTGGCTGATTCAATCAGCCAATCAGAATTTTCCTACCTTAATTCCGATTGGCTGATAGAATCCTATCAGCCAATCGGAATTCGAGGGACGCCATCTTGGATGACGTCCCTTAAAGGAACCGTCATTCGTCGGGAAGTCGTCGGCCAGGATGGATGTTCCGCGTCGGCGGGATGAAGATGGATCCGGAAGAAAGTACAATAGATATATGAAACTAGAAGCGCTTGTCTCAACCAAATTATGAATAGTAAAAAAAGAGGAATCAATAAATTTCCAGTAATCTTAATAATAGTACACACTTATGAACTAATCAATTGATCAATGTTCTTACTGATAAAAATGTCTGTAATGTCCATAAGCTTTGATTTTATAAAGTGTAGCAAATGTCCTCCAGCGTTACACACTTTGTTTCAGTCACCTTTCAAACTGCTGCTCACAGGGGGTTGGCTGTTTGTCCTGCAGCCGAGTAGAATAATCCAAAGTAGAAAAGATCTGGAGCGCAAAAAGAAAAGGGAACTGCAATAGTGTGAGATCCAACAACACTTTTTATTATCACGCAATTAAAATCTACTCACAAAATTCCAAATAAGTCAAGCACATAGCATCAAACATGAGGAGTATTCCGGTGCTTCTCTCACGGCTGTATCCTTGCAAGAGTCGGCGTGTGACGTCACCACCCGATCTACTGCCGCAAGATTTCAATCGCACCTCTCTCCTTCGTCAACTGTCAAACAGTTCAGATTCAAGCATTCGGCGCCTCAACGTGTTTCCCCGCCTCCTCTGGCGGCTTTCTCAAGAGTACCAAATGCTTACTAAAGGCTCCTATTTGTACTAATGCGATACTAGTGCCCCCTGCCTGATTACACGGTAACCAACATAAAACCACTGTACTATTAAGATGGTAGCAGCTTGTTCCTAAACACAGTAGTGACCTCTAGTGGTCACTACTGTGTTTAGGAACAAGCTGCTACCATCTTAATAGTACAGTGGTTTTATGTTGGTTACCGTGTAATCAGGCAGGGGGCACTAGTATCGCATTAGTACAAATAGGAGCCTTTAGTAAGCATTTGGTACTCTTGAGAAAGCCGCCAGAGGAGGCGGGGAAACGCGTTGAGGCGCCGAATGCTTGAATCTGAACTGTTTGACAGTTGACGAAGGAGAGAGGTGTGATTGAAATCTTGCGGCAGTAGATCGGGTGGTGACGTCACACGCCGACTCTTGCAAGGATACAGCCGTGAGAGAAGCACCGGAATACTCCTCATGTTTGATGCTATGTGCTTGACTTATTTGGAAATTTGTGAGTAGATTTTAATTGCGTGATAATAAAAAGTGTTGTTGGATCTCACACTATTGCAGTTCCCTTTTCTTTTTGCGCTCCAGATCTTTTCTACTTCGGAAGAAAGAAGATTGAAGATGCCGCTTGATAGAAGACTTCAGCCGGATGATGGATATCTTCAGCCCCCGCTTGGATCAAGACTTCAGCCGGATGATGGACCTCTTCAGCCCGATGATGGATAGCTTCAGCCCCCGCTTGGGCTTGGATGAAGACTTCAGCTGGATGATGGACCTCTTCAGCCCGATGATGGATATCTTCAGCCCCCGCTTGGGCTTGGATGAAGACTTCAGCCGGATGATGGACCTCTTCAGCCCGATGATGTATATCTTCAGCCCCCGCTTGGGCTTGGATGAAGACTTCGGACCATCTTCTGGATGGATCGGTGATACCCGGCGTGGTGAAGACAAGGTAGGGAGATCTTCAGGGGCTTAGTGTTAGGTTTATTTAAGGGGGGTTTGGGTTAGATTAGGGGTATGTGGGTGGTGGGTTGTAATGTTGGGGGGGGTATTGTATGTTTTTTTTACAGACAAAAGAGCTGTTTTCTTTGGGGCATGCCCCGCAAAAGGCCCTTTTAAGGGCTGGTAAGGTAAAAGAGCTTTTCAATTTTTATAGGGTAGGGCATTTTTTATTTTGGGGGGCTTTGTTATTTTATTAGGGGGCTTAGAGTAGGTGTAATTAGCTTAACATTGTTGTAATATTTTATAATGTTTGTAAATTATTTTTTTATTTTTTGTAACTTAGTTCTTTTTTATTTTTTGTACTTTAGTTAGTTTATTTAATTGTATTTATTTGTAGGTATTTTATTTAATTAATTTATTGATAGTGTAGTGTTAGGTTTAATTGTAACTTAGGTTAGTATTTATTTTACAGGTAATTTTGTAATTATTTTAACTAGGTAGCTATTAAATAGTTATTAACTATTTAATAGCTATTGTACCTAGTTAAAATAAATACAAAGTTGCCTGTAAAATAAATATAAATCCTAAAATAGCTACAATATAATTATTCGTTATATTGTAGCTATATTAGGGTTTATTTTACAGGTAAGTATTTAGCTTTAAATAGGAATAATTTATTTAATAATATTTAATTTATTTCGTTAGAAAAAATTATATTTAACTTAGGGGGGTGTTAGTGTTAGGGTTAGACTTAGCTTTAGGGGTTAATCCATTTATTAGAGTAGCGGCGAGGTCCGGTCGGCAGATTAGGGGTTAATAATTGAAGTTAGGTGTCGGCGATGTTAGGGAGGGCAGATTAGGGGTTAATACTATTTATTATAGGGTTTTTGAGGCGGGAGTGAGGCAGATTAGGGGTTAATAACTTTATTATAGTAGCGGTGAGGTCTGGTCGGCAGATTAGGGGTTAATAATTGTAGGTAGGTGGCGGCAACATTGGGGGGGGCAGATTAGGGGTTAATAAATATAATATAGGGGTCGGCGGTGTTAGGGGCAGCAGATTAGGGGTACATAGGGATAACGTAGGTTGCGGCGGTGTGCAGTCGGCAGATTAGGGGTTAAAAAAAATTATTAGAGTGGCGGCGATGTGGGGGGACCTCAGTTTGGGGTGCATAGGTATTTTATGGGTGTTAGTGTACTTTAGAGCACAGTAGTTAAGAGCTTTATGAACCAGCGTTAGCCCAAAAAGCTCTTAACTCCTGGCTTTTCTCTGCGGCTGGAGTCTTGTCGTTAGATTTCTAACGCTCACTTCAGCCAAGACTCTAAATACCGGCATTAGAAAGATCCCATTGAAAAGATAGGATACGCAAATGGCGTAGGGGGATCTGCGGTATTGAAAAGTCGAGGCTGGAAAGTGAGCGTTAGACCCTTACCTACACGACTCTAAATACCAGCGGTAGCCTAAAACCAGCGTTAGGAGCCCCTAACGCTGGTTTTGACGGCTAACGCAAAACTCTAAATCTAGGCGAAAGCGTTTCCAATCTGAGGTTATTTGCGGGCAATACCTATTTTGTAATTCAGTGGTACTATATGTGGTTTGTAACAATGTTATCTTAAACCGCTAATATAGTACTTACAGTTTGGTTTGTTATCCGTTGCTCCTTTGGAAGAAACACCACGATCCAAGTGACCTGAGGCTAACCGATCATAGAGCTATTTGCTTTCCTGTGTAGCATGCAGTGACCAACCAAATTTTCTTGAGCGCTCAAAAATTCCACATTCAAAATGTGACGAAGTTTTTATTGCGGTCAGTGGGTATATATGTCACCCTCCTCCTTTGCAGATCCTTATCGGTCAGTGTGCAACCATATGTTATGGTAAAAATAAAATTTTCAATGATCAGATTCAGCAATCTACAAGTTTCGGCTGTAAAGCCTTTATCAAGATGGCTAATCTGATCCATAGATCCTCCTTTTATACCTGTTCCGGGACTACCCTTATATTTTAACCTCTTACATGCCTTCTTTTCTACCAGCTCTCAATCGTTTTAAAAACCTATTGAAAACATTTAATCTTTTCATAAAGTTGTCATAATATATCCTAAATTTTTTCACTCATCCAAACATACCACTACAGGGAGTGCAGAATTATTAGGCAAGTTGTATTTTTGAGGATTAATTTTATTATTGAACAACAACCATGTTCTCAATGAACCCAAAAAACTCATTAATATCAAAGCTGAATAGTTTTGGAAGTAGTTTTTAGTTTGTTTTTAGTTATAGCTATTTTAGTGGGATATCTGTGTGTGCAGGTGACTATTACTGTGCATAATTATTAGGCAACTTAACAAAAAACAAATATATACCCATTTCAATTATTTATTTTTACCAGTGAAACCAATATAACATCTCAACATTCACAAATATACATTTCTGACATTCAAAAACAAAACAAAAATAAATCAGTGACCAATGTAGCCACCTTTCTTTGCAAGGACACTCAAAGGCCTGCCATCCATGGATTCTGTCAGTGTTTTGATCTGTTCACCATCAACATTGCGTGCAGCAGCAACCACAGCCTCCCAGACACTGTTCAGAGAGGTGTACTGTTTTCCCTCCTTGTAAATCTCACATTTGATGATGGACCACAGGTTCTCAATGGGGTTCAGATCAGGTGAACAAGGAGGCCATGTCATTAGATTTTCTTCTTTTATACCCTTTCTTGCCAGCCACGCTGTGGAGTACTTGGACGCGTGTGATGGAGCATTGTCCTGCATGAAAATCATGTTTTTCTTGAAGGATGCAGACTTCTTCCTGTACCACTGCTTGAAGAAGGTATCTTCCAGAAACTGGCAGTAGGACTGGGAGTTGAGCTTGACTCCATCCTCAACCCGAAAAGGCCCCACAAGCTCATCTTTGATGATACCAGCCCAAACCAGTACTCCACCTCCACCTTGCTGGCGTCTGAGTCAGACTAGAGCTCTCTGCCCTTTACCAATCCAGCCACGGGCCCATCCATGTGGCCCATCAAGACTCACTCTCATTTCATCAGTCCATAAAACCTTTAAAAAATCAGTCTTGAGATATTTCTTGGCCCAGTCTTGACGTTTCAGCTTGTGTGTCTTGTTCAGTGGTGGTCGTCTTTCAGCCTTTCTTACCTTGGCCATGTCTCTGAGTATTGCACACCTTGTGCTTTTTGGCACTCCAGTGATGTTGCAGCTCTGAAATATGGCCAAACTGGTGGCAAGTGGCATCTTGGCAGCTGCACGCTTGACTTTTCTCAGTTCATGGGCAGTTATTTTGCGCCTTGGTTTTTCCACACGCTTCTTGCGACCCTGTTGACTATTTTGAATGAAACGCTTGATTGTTCGATGATCACGCTTCAGAAGCTTTGCAATTTTAAGAGTGCTGCATCCCTCTGCAAGATATCTCACTATTTTTGACTTTTCTGAGCCTGTCAAGTCCTTCTTTTGACCCATTTTGCCAAAGGAAAGGAAGTTGCCTAATAATTATGCACACCTGATATAGGGTGTTGATATCATTAGACCACACCCCTTCTCATTACAGAGATGCACATCACCTAATATGCTTAATTGGTAGTAGGCTTTCGAGCCTATACAGCTTGGAGTAAGACAACATGCATAAAGAGGATGATGTGGTCAAAATACACTGTGTGCAGAATTATTAGGCAAATGAGTATTTAAAACACTAATAAAAGACTATTTTATAAAAAAAAAGACTATTTAATATTAAAAAGACTATTTAATATAAAAAAAATATTTTTTTACAGCAGGAATATCGTGATATCTTACCTAGAGATGGGGATAAAAATATAAATTTAAAGTAGGGATTGCAAGAGGGATATCTAATATTCTAATGGGTGTCTATTGTCAGAAATTTTTTCAGCGTTATAAATTTATAAATAAATTTATAAATTCTTACCTATGCTGTGTTAAAATTAAAATTTGCATTAAATCAAAATAATTTTATCATTAATAAACCATACTAGCCAACAATAAATCAAATAATTTATATCCTAAATCAGTGTTAATATAATCTGTGTAAATTAAATCTGTGTTGTGATACAAGCTAATGTGGTCTAATTCACTGTTCAATCCCTTTGGGAACAAAGTTCCAAATTTATAGATCAGCCCAGCTTCATTTCGAAGTAGTTTATTTTCCATGTTTTCCCCTCTACTGTCCTTGGATAGTTTTTTAATTCCCCAAAAGGACATTTCTTTCGGGTTGCTAGTATGTATATCTTTGATATGTTTGTAAAGTCTGGTGTCATCTTTTCCTAGTTCAACACATCTTATGTGCTCTCTTATCCTGTCTCTCAATTTACGACTAGGGTTGCCACCTCGGCCATGTTTTATTGGACACTTATGAGTTACACATGCTGCAGGGTGTGCAGGGAGGAACATGAATAATGCTGTCCAGGATCACTATTTTTATGCTGTCCAGCAGCCTAATGCATGTTTCCCTCTGAACACCCTGCAGCATGTGTAACTCATAAGTGTCCAGGAAAACATGGCCGAGGTGGCAACCCTATTTACAACTGGTTTGTCCTAAATATTAAAAATTACAGCTACACTGTAGTATATAAATAACGTTCTTATCAGCACACCGAATGGTTTCTCTAATTTTCAAAATTTCTTTTGTTGTTGTAGATTTTACCATTTTGATTTTACTACTGTGTGTGTGAGATTTACACGTGTGACAGGGGTAGAATCCTAATATTTTTTCCCCTCTTAAACTTTTATCTATTTTCTCAGTTTTTGTTTTGTATTCACTTGGGGTAAAATGTTTTTCAAATTCTTGGCTTTTCTAAAGATGAAGTTTGGTTTTAAAATAACTTTGTTTCCTATAAGTGGATCACTTTTAACCAAGTGCAAATGGTTTGAAATTATTTTTTCTATTTGTTTGTGTTGTGATGAATATGATGTTATAAACGGTACTTTAATGTTATCATCCCTTTGATTAATTCTTTCCTTTTTCTCTTTTTGGAGAATTTTTTCTCTATCCATTTTTCCTACTTCTTCTTTAGTCTTTACAATAGTGTCAGTATTATAACCTTTCTGTGGGTATCTTTCTACTAGTAGATTTGACTCAGTGTCATAGTCTTCCAAACTTGAACAGTTTCTCCTAATTCGCATTAATTGGCCTTTTGGAATATTTTGTTTCCATCCTATAGTGGTTACTTTTGTATTCAATGTAATTATTTGCATCCACTTCTTTAAAATGGGTTCTAGTGGTAATTTCATTATTTAGAATTCTAATCTCTATATCTAAAAAACTTATGGTTGAGTAATTATATTCATGACTGAACTTGAGTCTCATATCATTTGCATTCAGATCTTCTATAAACATGTCTAAAAGTTCAACATCCCCTTTCCATACAAGGAATATATTGTCTATAAAATGTCTATAGAGCACGAGATTTGCTGACCAAGGGGTTTCTTCTAAAAAAATGTTTTCAAAGAAACCCATAAATAAATTGGCATTAATTAATCAAAAGGAATGATAATATTAAAGTACCGTTTATAACATCATATTCATCACAACACAAACAAATAGAAAAAATAATTTCAAAGTATTGGCACTTGGTTAAAAGTGATCCACTTATAGGAAACAAATGCCTAGATTTAGAGTTTGGCGTTAGCCATCAAAGCAGCGTTAAGGGGTCCTAACGCTGCTTTTTAACGCCCGCTGGTATTTAGAGTCAGGCAGGAAAGGGTCTACCGCTCACTTTCTTTCTGCGACTTGAGGCTACCGCAGATCCCCTTACGTCAATTGCGTATCCTATATTTTCTATGGGATTTGCCTAACGCTGGTATTACGAGTCTTGGAAGAAGTGAGCGGTAGAGCCTCTACCGACAAGACTCCTACCGTCAAAAAGAGTCAGTAGTTAAGAGTTTTATGGGCTAACGAGGGAACATAAAGCTCTTAACTACTGTGCTATAAAGTACACTAACACCCATAAACTACCTATTAACCCCTAAACCGAGGCCCCCCCCACATCGCAAACCCTATAATAATTTTTTTTAACCCCTAATCTGCCGCTCCGGACACCTCCGCAACCTACATTATACCTATGTACCCCTAATCTGCTGCCCCTAACATCGCCGACACCTACATTATATTTATTAACCCCTAATCTGCCCCCCCCAACGTCGCCGCCACCTACCTACACTTATTAACCCCTAATCTGCCGACTGGACATTGCCGCCACTATAATAAATGTATTAACCCCTAAACCGCCGCACTCCCACCTCGCAAACACTATAATAAATTGCATTAACCCCTAATCTGCCCTCCCTAACATCGCCGCCACCTACCTACAAATATTAACCCCTAATCTGCCGCCCCCGCCGTCGCCGCTACTATAATAAAGTTATTAACCCCTAAACCTAAGTCTAACCCTAACCCTAACACTCCCCTAACTTAAATATAATTTTAATTTAACTAAATAAATTTACTATAACTAGATAAATGAATCTTATTTAAAACTAAATACTTACCTATAAAATAAACCCTAATATAGCTACAATATAACTAATAGTTACATTGTAGCTATTTTAGGATTTATATTTATTTTACAGGCAACTTTGTATTTATTTTAACTAGGTACAATAGCTATTAAATAGTTAATAACTGTTTAATAGCTACCTAGTTAAAATAATTACAAAATTACCTGTAAAATAAATCCTAACCTAAGTTACAAATACACCTAACACTACACTATCAATAAATTAATTAAATAAATTACCTACAATTATCTAAACTAAAATACAATTAAATAAATTAAACTATATTACAAAAAAAACAAACACTAAATTACAGAAAATAAAAAAGAAATTACAAGAAGTTTAAACTAATTACACCTAATCTAAGCCCCCTAATAAAATAAAAAAGCCCCCCAAAATAATAAAATGCCCTACCCTATCCTAAATTACAAAGTAATCAGCTCTTTTACCAGCCCTTAAAAGGGCTTTTTGCGGGGCATTGCCCCAAAGTAATCAGCTCTTTTACCTGTAAAGAAAAATACAATACCCCCCCAACATTACAACCCACCACCCACATACCCCTACTCTAAAACCCACCCAAACCCCCCTTAAAAAAACCTAACACTAACCCTCTGAAGAGCTCCCTACCTTGAGTTGTCTTCACTCAGCCGAGCCGAATTCTTCATCCAAGCAGGGCAAGAAGAGGTCCTCCATCCGGTAGAAGTCTTCATCCAAGCGGCGTCTTCTATCTTCATCCATCCGGAGCGGAGCTATCTTACATCCAGCCGACGCGGAGCCATCCTCTTCAACCGGTGGACTAACGACGAATGACGGTTCCTTTAAGGGACGTCATCCAAGATGGCGTCCCTCGAATTCCAATTGGCTGATAGGATTCTATCAGCCAATCGGAATTAAGGTAGGAAAAATCTGATTGGCTGATTCAATCAGCCAATCAGATTGAAGTTCAATACAATTGGCTGATCCAATCAGTCAATCGGATTGACCTCACATTCTTTTGGCTGTACCGATCAGCCAATAGAAAGCAAGGTCAATCCGATTGGCTTATTGGATCAGCCAATCGGATTGAACTTCAATCTGATTGGCTGATTGAATCAGCCAATCAGATTTTTCCTACCTTAATTCCGATTGGCTGATAGAATCCTATCAGCCAATCGGAATTTGAGGGATGCCATCTTGGATGACGTCCCTTAAAGGAACCGTCATTCGTCGTTAGTCCGTCGGTTCAAGAGGATGGCTCCGCGTTGGCTGGATGGAAGATGGCTCCGCTCCGGATGGATGAAGATAGAAAATGCCGCTTGGATGAAGACTTCTTCCAGATGGAGGACCTCTTCTTACCCCGCTTGGATGAAGAATTCGGCTTGGCTGAGTGAAGACGACTCAAGGTAGGGAGATCTTCAGGGGGTTAGTGTTAGGTTTTTTTAAGGGGGGTTTGGGTGGGTTTTATAGTAGGGGTATGTGGGTGGTGGGTTGTAATGTTGGGGGGGTATTGTATTTTTCTTTACAGGTAAAAGAGCTGATTACTTTGGGGCAATGCCCTGCAAAAAGCCCTTTTAAGGGCTGGTAAAAGAGCTGATTACTTTGTAATTTAGGATAGGGTAGGGCATTTTATTATTTTGGGGGGCTTTTTTATTTTATTAGGGGGCTTAGATTAGGTGTAATAAGTTTAAACTTCTTGTAATTTCTTTTTTATTTTCTGTAATTTAGTGTTTGTTTTTTTGTAATATAGTTTAGTTTATTTAATTTTATTTTAGTTTAGATAATTGTAGTTAATTTATTTAATTAATTTATTGATAGTGTAGTGTTAGGTGTATTTGTAACTTAGGTAAGGATTTATTTTAAAGGTAATTTTGTAATTATTTTAACTAGGTAGCTATTAAATAGTTATTAAATATTTAATAGCTATTGTACCTAGTTAAAATAAATACAAAGTTGTCTGTAAAATAAATATAAATCCTAAAATAGCTACAATGTAACTATTAGTTATATTGTAGCTATATTAGGGTTTATTTTATAGGTAAGTATTTAGTTTTAAATAGGATTAATTTATTTAATTATAGTAAATTTATTTCGTTAAATTAAAATTATATTTAAGTTAGGGGGGTGTTAGGGTTAGACTTAGGTTTAGGGGTTAATAACTTTATTATAGTAGCGGCGATGGTGGGGGAGGCAGATTAGGGGGTAATATTTGTAGGTAGGTGGCGGCGATGTGAGGGAGGGTAGATTAGGGGTTAATACAATTTATTATAGTGTTTGCGAGGCAGGAGTGCGGCGGCTTAGGGGTTAATACATTTATTATAGTGGCGGCGATGTCCGGGCGGCAGATTAGGGGTTAATAAGTGTAGGTAGGTGGCGGCGACATTAGGGGGGGGCAGATTAGGGGTTAATAAATATAATATAGGTGTTGGCGATGTTAGGGGCAGCAGATTAGGGGTTCATAGGGATAATGTAGGTGGCGGTGGTGTCCGGAGCGGCAGATTAGGGGTTAATAATAAAATGCAGGTGTTAGCGATAGCGGGGGCGGCAGATTAGGGGTTAATAAGTGTAAGGTTAGGGGTGTTTAGACTCGGGGTTCATGTTAGGGTGTTAGGTGTAGACTTATAAAGTGTTTCTCCATAGGAAACAACGGGGCTGCGTTAGGAGCTGAACGCTGCTTTTTTGCAGGTGTTAGGTTTTTTTCGGCCAGCTCAGCCCCATTGTTTCCTATGAGGATATCGTGCACGAGCACGTTTTTCCAGCTTACCGCTAACGTAAGCAACGCTGGTATTGAGGGCTGAAGTGGCGCTAAATTATGCTCAACGCTCCCTTTTCAGAGCCTAACGCAGCCATTCAGACAACTCGTAATACCAGCTTTGTCTTAAGGGTGCGCTGGACAAAAAAAGGAGCGTTAGCACCACAGGTCTTTACCGACAAAACTCTAAATCTAGGCAAAAGTTAGTTTAAAACCAAACTTCATCTATAGAAAAACTAAAAATTTGAAAAACATTTTATCACCAAGTGAATACAAATCAAAAATTGAGAAAATAGATCAAAGTTTAAGAGGGGAAAAAATATTAGGATTCTACCCCTGTCACACATGTAAATCTCTCACACACAGTAGTAAAATCAAAATGGTAAAATCTACGAAAACAAAAGAAATTTAGAAAATTAGAGAAACCATAAATTTTGAACTTTTTTCCCAAAGGAATTGAACTGTGAATTAGACCTTAATTCTATAATCTGAATTATCTGAGTCACATTAGCTTGTATCACAACACAAATTTAATTTACACAGATTATATTAACACTTATTTATGATATAAATTATTTGATTTATTGTTGGCTAGTATGGTTTATTAATGATAAAATTATTTGATTTAATGCACATTTTAACACACCATAGATAAGAAATTCACTGGATTTAGTAATTCTCAATTAATTTACTTTGCATATATACACATAAATTTTAAAAACTTTTTTGTACACAGATTTTTTCTATGTAAACTTATAACGCTGAAAAAATTCCTGACAATAGACAAACATTAGCATATTGGATATCACTCTTGCAATCCCTACTTTAAATTTATATTTATATTTTTATCCCCATCTCTAGGTAAGATATCATGATATCCCTGCTGTAAGAACATAGGTTTTTTATATTAAATAGTCTTTTTTTATAAAATAGTCTTTTATTAGTGTTTTAAATAGTGGTATGTTTGGATAAGTGAATCATTTTAGGATATATTATGACAACTTTATGAAAAGATTAAATGTTTTCAATAGGTTTTTAAAACGATTCAGAGCTGGTACAAAAGAAGGCATCTAAGAGGTTAAAATATAAGGGCAGTACCGGAACAGGTATAAAAGGAGGATCTATGGATCAGATTAGCCATATTGATAAAGGCTTTACAGCCGAAAAAAGTAGATTGCTGAATCTGATCATTGGAAATTTTATTTTTAACATAGCATATGGTTGCACACTGATCGATAAGGATCTGCAAAGGAGGAATCTTTGCGCATTTAAGGAAATTTGGTTGGTCACTGCATGCTACACAGGAGAGCAAATAGCTCTATGATTGGTTAACCGCAGGTCATGTGGATTGTGACGTTTCTTCCAAAGGAGCCACAGATAACAAACCAAACATAGAATTACATTGAAGATATTATTGAACTGTAAGTACTATATTAGCGGTTTAAGATACATTGTTACAAACCACATATAGTACCACTGAATTACAAAATAGGCATTGCCCGAAAATAACCTCAGATTGGAAACGCTTTATATTTGAAAGCCTGAACCATATAAGGAATATAACCATCTACAAATGATAGAATTGCATCTGGGATACTTGCCAGCAAACATTGTTTAAGAGACATTGTTACTAACAAATAAGTCTGGCCGTTGTCTTCATAGTAAATATTTAAGAGACATTGTTACAAATATCTACACCCAAATAGGAAACCTTGTTGAGAAAATAATTGTACTGTCTAAAAGAGACATTTTGAGTCTATTAATGGATATTTGAATGTTGATCATAGAAACATTTTTTACACAGAGCTCTGTGGTAACATATATTTAGAATGAATGATGTATGATGTTTGTTCCATTAGTAATTTTTTAAGGATCCATTTTTATTAGATACCAGCAGGGCCGCCACTAGAAATTTTGGGGCCCCTGACCCCTTAACCATTGATCAGGCCCCCCTCCTTTGACTTGTGCAATTTTTGACCAAGTGACTAAAATGTATATGCATTTTATTCTTAAGTGTCTATTTAAACTTGGAAATGTTGTAAAGGTTGTAACATACAAACACACAGACACACTCATGCACTGAAACACACACACACACACACTCACACATAAGGATTCACATATAGACACTCTAGCAGACACTCAAATAAACACACTCAGACACAGACACCCAAACAGAAACTTAGCACTTGTTTACATTGACCTGACAAGTAATGAGGTAAACTACAGTTTTGTAAAAAAAGGAAATTTAGAAAACAAAATATGGAGTTCTGATTATCTTTTTGTAAAGGAAGATGCCAACTAAATGACGACAACAGCATGCAGTGGCTGAAAGGAAGGGCCCTGAACTGCCTAAACAATAATTTAAAGGTTAAATGGTAGATTGGTGATTTCCGGAAAGGTCTCATTAGTCTAAAAGTCTGTAGAAAGATGTGAATAATCAGTAGTATTGTCAAAATGTCCTAAAAAGAACAGTCAATGGACACACACACACAAACTTAACTTGCACATACTCCCAAGGAAACACAGACAGAGACAGCCTTAGAAAACACATAAAGACATACACACACACACACACACACACACTCAGAGACACCCACAGAAAACAAAGACATACAAACACAGAAAGACAACCACATAAAACACAGAAAGACATACATACACACACCCTCACTGAGACATCCACAGAAAACACACATATACACAACCACCCTCACAGAGGCATCCAGAGAAAATACACAAAGAGAAATAAACACACACCCTCACAGAGACACCCATAGAAAAAGCTCAAAGACATATGCACACACCCTCACAGACATCCACAGAAAATGCACAAAGACATACACACCCACCCTCACAGAGAGACCCAGAGAAAAAAAATACATACACACTCATAGAGACACAAACCAAAGCACAAAGAAATAAACAGACACCAACAGAAACACTCACAGGAGGAAACATTTATGCACCTTGAATCCCCTAAATCAACAGTGTGTGACATGCATGATAAAAAAAAATGCAGAAATTAAGAGGTCACTTTTTAAAGAATCATATTTGTAAATGTGCAAACAAAAATAATTATGTGAATTCAAAATTGTACATTAATGATCTGGGTAGATGGCTAGATGAAGAAAAGTACTTTTAAAAGGTTGACATATGTTTGTTTTATTTTTCCCCATTTTCCCCAACCAAGAGCACCACTTCAAATATAGTGTACAAATGTTCCCATCTGTCATTTTGAAAATGCTGTACTCTATATGGTCTTAGTGGAACTATAAGCTATGGTACTCATACCATTAGATCTGGTTAAATGCAGGATTTAGGCTTGTTGGTATGTATTTCAAAATTAAGTTAGCTGTAGTGTAAACTGAACAGTTTTAAGTTAACTTGTCTCATTTCAAACACTGAGCAATCTTAGACTGAGAGTATAACATGTTATGCAGATGTAAAAATCTTAGATAAAATGCCTCCTTGCATCTGGAAAGTCCTTGCATAAAGGGGCAGTAAACTGGAATGTTATATATATATATATATATACAAATACCATTTGTGTATTGAGGGAGGAAACATTTCTGCATGGTTTTAAATATAGAATTTCTACAGCATTGTCAAATAATCATAAATACACTGCTGCTAAAAAAAATGTGTTTTTATGGACCCCTGGCCCCACCATACAACTACTGCCACACTGAAGTTAGAATCCAAAATTGCACAAATAAATAAAAACATTTGCTAAGTAAGTCCTACCTCTGCAAATGAAAGTGATCTGCCGTCTGACTCAGGCACACACTGTACAAACAAAGTGCCAAGTCTGTCTGACACTGTGCATAGTGTTTAGTGCACACTCATAAATCTTCTCAAATGCTAATACTTTACTCCTTGTAATAACATTCCCCATGGTCAATTAGCACTCTGCTGTAGTACCACACTGGTGGCTGCCAAAATTTAAAAGAAATTTTTTTTATTTCTTTTTTTTTAGTTCTTGCCTCATGGGGCCCCCCTGGCCCATTGGGCCCCTGGCCCATTGGGCCCCTGACATGAGTCACCCCTGTCACCCCGTGATGGCAGCCCTGGATACCAGTATCAACTATTTTAGATTGTTTGATCTCCAATATCTGGATAATAAATACAACATCATTTTACATTTATCTTATCGTTATTTATCATTATTTTTTGCAGTCTACTTTATTCCCCAAACCTGCATATTTGCACTATCTGCTTATTTGCGCTACCTCAAATTTTTTAATAATATTATTGTTTATATTACAAACTTTTTTGGGAAATTTGTAATTTAGAGGTTAGCTGAGTTTGGAATAAGTTATCAGAAATACACCAATCTATTTTTCTATTAAATAATTATTATAGATGTACTAAAATATTCTAAAAAATCCATAGAATATATACAGTATATATATATATATATATATATATATATATATTACTGTAACTATAATTATTAATAATATTTTTTCAATATTTTATATTAAAAAGGGACATAAAACCCAAAACATTTCTTTCATGATTTAGGTAGAATATACAATTTTAAACAACTTTCAAAATTACTTCTATTATCAAATTTGCTTCAATCTCTTGGTATCATTTGTTGAAGGCGCAGCAATGCACTACTGGTTTGTAACTGAACACATGGGTGAGCCAATGAAAATCAGTATAAATATGCAGCCACCAATCAGCAGCTAGAACCTAACGGCTAGATTACGATTTTTGTGAGATGAGTGAAAAAGCAGCGTTAAGGATCTTTTTCACTACCGCTGGTATTACGAGTCTTGCAGGTTTAGCTGCACCGCACACTTTTTTGGCCATAACGCAACGTAATTACCGCAGCTTTCAAAAAGTGCTTTTTCAATGGGACTTCCTTTGCGCCGGTAGTACGAGTCTGCCTGGGAGGCAAAAAAGGGAGCGGTGCAGCCAACACAGTCAAGATCCATACTGTAAACTGAAAGTCAGTAGTTATGGGTTTTATGCTACAATGCCATAACATAAAAGTCATAACTAAAGTGCTAAAAAGTACACTAACACCCATAAACTACCTATTAACCCCTAAACCGAGGCCCTCCCGCATCAAAAACACTAAAATAAATTTATTAACCCCTAATCTGCCGCTCCGGACATCACCGCCACTTTAATAAACATATTAACCCCTAAACTGCCGCACTCTCGCATCACAAACACTAGTTAAATATTATTAACCCCTCATCTGCCACCCCTAACATCGCTGCCACCTACCTACATTTATTAACCCCTAATCTTCCGCCACCAACGTCGCCGCCACTATACTAAAGTTATTAACCCCTAAACCTAACCCTAACCTAACACCCACTAACTTTAATGTAATTAAAATAAATCTAAATAAAACCTACTATTAATAACTAAATAATTCCTATTTAAAACTAAATACTTACCTGTAAAATAAACCCTAAGCTAGCTACAATATAACTAATTTACATTGTAGCTATCTTAGGTTTTATTTTTATTTCACAGGTAAATTTGTATTTATTTTAACTAGGCAGAATAGTTACTAAATAGTTATTAACTATTTACTAACTACCTAGCTAAAATAAATACAGATTTACCTGTAAAATAAAACCTAACCTGTCTTACACTAACACCTAACCTTACACTAAATAAATTACATAAATTAAATACAATTAACTAAATTACAAAAAAAACACTAAATTACACAAAATAAAAAAAGAAATTATCAGATATTTAAACTAATTACACCTAATCTAATAGCCCTATCAAAATAAAAAAAGCCCCCCCAAAATAAAAAAAAACCTAGCCTAAACTAAACTACCAATAGCCCTTAAATGGCCTTTTGCGGGGCATTGCCCCAAAGAAATCAGCTCTTTTACCTGTAAAAAAAATACAAACAACCCCCCAACAGTAAAACCCACCACCCACACAACCAACCCCCCAAATAAAATCCTAACTAAAAAAACCTAAGCTCCCCATTGCCCTGAAAAGGGTATTTGGATGGGCATTGCCCTTTAAAGGGCATTTAGCTCTTTTTCTGCCCAAAACCCTAATCTAAAAATAAAACCCACCCAATAAACCATTAAAAAAAAACTAACACTAACCCCCGAAGATCCACTTACAGTTTTTGAAGACCCGACAGCCATCCTCAACGAAGCCAGCAGAAGTCTTCATCCAACCGGGCAGAAGTCTTCATCCAACCGGGCAGAAGTCTTCATCCAGACGGCATCTTCTATCTTCATCCATCTGTCGCGGAGCGGGTCCATCTTCAAGACATCCGGCGCGGAGCATCCTTTTCTTCCAAATGAGGTTTCCCTTTAAATGATGTTATCCAAGATGGCGTCCCTTAGATTCCAATTGGCTGATAGATTTCTATCAGCCAATCGGAATTAAGGTTGAAAAAATCCTATTGGCTGTTGCAATCAGCCAATAGGATTGAGCTTGCATTCTTTTGGCTGTTCCAATCAGCCAATAGAATACAAGCTCAATCCTATTGGATGATTGGATCAGCCAATAGGATTGAAGCTCAATCCTGTTGGCTGATTGCAACAGCCAATAGGATTTTTTCAACCTTAATTCCGATTGGCTGATAGAAATCTATCAGCCAATCGGAATCTAAGGGACGCCATCTTGGATGACGTAATTTAAAGGGAAACCTCATTTGAAAGAAGACGCCGATTGAAGAGGATGCTCCCCGCCGGATGTCTTGAAGATGGACCCGCTCCACGCCGGATGGATGAAGATAGAAGATGTCGTCTGGATGAAGACTTCTGCCCGGTTGGATGAAGACTTCTGCCGCTTCGATGAGGACTTCTGCTGGCTTCATTGAGGATCTTCGGAGGATAGTGTTAGGTTTTTTAAGGGTTTATTGGGTGGGTTTTATTTTTAGATTAGGGTTTTGGGCGGAAAAAGAGCTAAATGCCCTTTTAAGGGCAATGCCCATCCAAATGCCCTTTTCAGGGCAATGTGGAGCTTAGGTTTTTTAGTTAGGATTTTATTTGGGGGGTTTTGTTGTGTGGGTGGTGGGCTTTACTGTTGGGGGGTTGTTTGTATTTTTTTTACAGGTAAAAGAGCTGATTTCTTTGGGGCAATACCCCGCAAAAAGCGCTTTTAAGGGCTATTGGTAGTTTAGTTTAGGCTAGGGTTTTTTTTTATTTTGGGGGGGCTTTTTTATTTTGATAGGGCTATTAGATTAGGTGTAATTAGTTTAAATATCTGATCATTTCTTTTTTATTTTGTGTAATTTAGTCTTTGTTTTTTTTGTAATTTAGTTAATTGTATTTAATGTATGTAATTTATTTAATTGTAGTGTAAGGTTAGGTGTTAGTGTAAGACAAGTTAGGTTTTATTTTACAGGTACATTTGTATTTATTTTAGCTTGGTAGTTAGTAAATAGTTAATAACTATTTAGTAACTATTCTACCTAGTTAAAATAAATACAAACTTGCCTGTGAAATAAAAATAAAACCTAAGCTAGATACAATGTAACTATTAGTTATATTGTAGCTAGCTTAGTGTTTATTTTACAGGTAAGTATTTAGTTTTAAATAGGAATTATTTAGTTATTAATAGTAGGTTTTATTTAGATTTATTTTTATGACATTAAAATTAGTGGGTGTTGACTGGACTTCTGGTGGGCGGGCTTACAAGCAGCAGCTCTGGTGTGGAGCTCTGTGGTGGATACCTGATATACCTGCTGCTTTCTAGGTTTTTGGAGCCCGAATCTGTTTTGCCCTTGATGGACAACGTGTCTGGGCACTAAAGGGATTGGAGGATACCAGCTTCCCCCACCGAGGTCCCAAATTTACCTAACTTGAAGTGACAGGGTGATCTCACGGAGATCACGGCGGCCATCTTGGCACGAAGTAACAGGAGAAAGGAGTGAAAGAGATTGTGGCGCCCCGTTATCTAAGCTGCCTGGTAACTACTGGACCTGGCTGGACTTCACCTGGGTTGACCCTGCCTGTCACACAACTGGGATCTGTGGGCCTGCCGCACTGACTCCGGCTGGAGAAGCGGGTGAGCGGGATCACGTGGCGCAGTAAACGCGCAGTACTGCAGAAGGAGTAAAGACAGCAGCGGTTACGGAGGCATCAGGCATAACCACCTCTTATCTACTGCAGTCATCGTCCCGCAGCAGAGGTATCCCTGCCAGATACCCGAAGGTCTCTCTCGGCTGACGCTGCTCACAGAGGAGAGGTGATGGTGAGCGGCGGGGCACGGCCATAAGGGAATCTACAGAGGTGGCAAAAAGTTATCCAGGTAACAGGGGTGACTTAGCAGATCTGGCAAAGAGACATAGTGGGGACCTTGTGCCCTTAACATTTAGAACTAGCTGTGAATGACTGCGCCTGTGACTAGGCATAACATAAACCTGGTGGCATGAGACAGCATGGAAACCGGATACAGGTACACTTTTACAACTAGGATCACAGGGACTCACAACTATATAACGAACAATCCCTACAGTGCACAGTGTGAGAGGGGTACACAGAAATAAAGGAAAAAAACAAACCCTTGCTACACAGTATGAGACTGGTGTTGCTGGCTGAAGTACAGGCTTTATTTAAATCACCTTACTACTGATCTGAGCTTATACAGGACTTTTGATGCTTCATGTGGGCTCATGCTATCTGTACTCACGCAGCAACTTTAAAAGACTCACTCCACGACACTGGTGACTCAATACCTGCTTGCACCAAAACTAGACACTGTTTCTGGGCCTCTAGCTGGAGTTGCACAAGTTAAATGTTTGCATTAGCCCCTTTCTGTATGTCTGTATGAAATGCAGGCTTAAAACAATATTTCTTTCTACAGGGTCAGCAATACATTTCCAAGGAAGCATTGTGGGGTGGTGGCGCTTATGGGATTCCTCACTGTATATATTTCTGCACTATTTGATCTCCATGTATGGTAAACTGTATGCTTCTCTGTCCAGCCATAGGAAGTGACTTGCAGGTTAACCAGCACTTTCTTTGTTTCTTTGTTTTTTGCGCACAGAGTGTGCTATCTGAAAGTTTATGTGAAATGTATTTTGCCATATCTCTGCACTGACTGCTTATCTTGTGTAAAAACATAATTTATGCTTACCTGATAAATTTATTTCTCTTGTAGTGTATCCAGTCCACGGATCATCCATTACTTATGGGATATATTCTCCTTCCCAACAGGAAGTTGCAAGAGTCCACCCACAGCAAAGCTGCTATATAGCTCCTCCCCTAACTGCCATTACCAGTCATTCGACCGAAAACATGCAGAGAAAGGAAAACCATAGGGTGCAGTGGTGACTGTAGTTTAATGGAAAAATTACCTGCCTTAAAGTGACAGGGCGGGCCGTGGACTGGATACACTACAAGAGAAATAAATTTATCAGGTAAGCATAAATTATGTTTTCTCTTGTTAAGTGTATCCAGTCCACGGATCATCCATTACTTATGGGATACCAATACCAAAGCTAAAGTACACGGATGATGGGAGGGACAAGGCAGGTACTTAAACGGAAGTTACCACTGCCTGTAAAAAACCCTTTCTCCCAAAAATAGCCTCCGAAGAAGCAAGGTATCAAATTTGTTAAATTTGAAAAAGTATGAAACGCAGACCAAGACTCCGTCTTGTAATCTGTTCAACAGAAGCCACATTTAAAAAAGGCCCAAGTGAAAACCACAGCTCTAGTAGAATGAGCTGTAATCCCTTCAGGAGGCTGCTGTCCAGCAGTCTCATAAGCTAAATGAATTATGCTTTTTAACCAAAAAGACAGAGAGGTTGCTGAAGTCCTTTGACCTCTCCTCTGTCCAGAATAGACAACAAACAAGGTGAATGTTTGATGAAAATCTGTAGTAGCTTGTAAGTAAAACTTTAAAACACGAACCACGTCCAAATTGTGTAATAGACGTTCCTTCTTTGAAGAAGGATTAGGATACAAGAATGGAACAACAATCTCTTGAGTGATATTCTTGTTAGATACCACCTTAGGTAAAAACCCAGGTTGGTACACAGGACTACCTTATCCGTACGGAGAACCAGATAAGGAGAATCACATTGCAACGCAGATAACTCAGAGACTCTATGAGCCGAGGAAATAGCTACCAAAAAGGAACTTTCCAAGATAGAAGTTTGATATCTATGGAATGAAAAGGTTCAAATGGAACTCCTTGAAGAACCTTAAGAACCAGCTTTAAGCTCCATGGCGGAGCAACATTTTTAACCACAGGCTTGGTTCTAACCAAAGCCTGACCAAATGCCTGAACGTCTAGAATACCTGCCAGACACTTGTGCAAAAGAATAGACAGAGTAGAAATCTGTCCTTTTAAAGAACTAGCTGACAACCCTTTTCTCAAAATCATCTTGGAGAAAAGATAATATCCTGGGAATCCAGACTTTACTCCATGAGTAACCCTTGGATTCATAACAATAAGATATTTACACCATATCTTATGTTAAATTTTCCTAGAGACAGGCTTTTATGCCTGTATTAAGGTATCAATTACTGACTCGGAGAAGCCATGCTTTGATAACATCAAGCGTTCTGTCTCCAGGCAGTCCATCTCAGATTAGTTATATTTAGATGGTTGAAAAGACCCTTGAGTTAGTCGGCATAACTTCCCCCTCGACAGAATCCTCTGGTGATAATGTTTTTAAATACAAAAAATGATCTTTATTGTTTAACATGAAATCAGTACATCTGGTACACATTCTAAAATGGGGTTCCACCATGGCTTTAAACATAATAAACACAGAGCCTCCTCTATGTTAGACATGTTAGAACTAATAAAGAGACTAGTAAGCTTGGAAAACACTTTAAATCAAGTTAACAAGCAAATATAACAAACGTTACTGTGCCTTTAAGAGAAACAAATTTTATCAAAATTTGAAAAACAGTGAAAAAAGGCAGTAAATCAAACGAAATTTTTACAGTACATGTAATAAGTTAACAGAGCATTGCACCCACTTGCAAATGGATGATTAACCCCTTAATACAAAAAACAGATAAAAAAAAAAAAAACAACATTTTTTTAAACAGACACAACAAAACTGCCACAGCTGAGCTGTGGATTACCTTCCCTATAACTGTTTCTATGCAAAATTTAAGCCAGCCATGTGGAAAAATTAGGCCCCAATAAGTTTTATCACCAAACATATGTTAAAAAACGATTAAACATGCCAGCAAACGTTTTAAAACACATTCTTATAAGAGTATGTATGTCTATTAATAAGCCTGATCCAGTCGCTATCACTGCATTTAAGGCTTTACTTACATTACTTCGGTATCAGCAGTATTTTCTTAGTCAATTCCATTCCTTAGAAAAATATATTACTGCACATACCTTAGCATATATCTCTATCAATCAGCCTGGTACCAGTCGCTTTCACTGCATTTAAAGGCTGTACTTACATTACTTCGGTATCAGCAGTATTTTCTTAGTCAATTCCATTCCTTAGAAAAATATTTTACTGCACATACCTTATTTGCAGGAAAACCTGCACGCCATTCCCCCTCTGAAGTACCTTACTCCTCAGAATGTGTGAGAACAGCAACTGGATCTTAGTTACGTCTGCTAAGATCATAGAAAAAACGCAGGCAGATTCTTCTTCCAAATACTGCCTGAGATAAACAGCACACTCCGGTGCCATTTAAAAATAACAAACTTTTGATTGAAGAAATAAACTAAGTATAAAAAAACCACAGACTCTCACGACCTCCTATCTATGTTGAGACTTGCAAGAGAATGACTGGTAATGGCAGTTAGGGGAGGAGCTATATAGCAGCTTTGCTGTGGGTGGACTCTTGCAACTTCCTGTTGGGAAGGAGAATATATCCCATAAGTAATGGATGATCCGTGGACTGGATACACTTAACAAGAGAAAACAATGTATATGTGAGAGACTATAGGTTGAGTTATCTTTGTTCCCCTATTAGTGCTGTATCCTATAGATCCAGGGGTGTTAGCTTAAAAATCTTCTTTATCAAGCTGAAAGATATTTGTTCAATCTGCGCACTAGAAATTGAGGATTTGGTAGTGTATGGAGAAATTCTTAATACCAAACAAAATGGCGAGTAGGAACAAAAATACAGACCGCAGAGCTAAATTGGGTTCTGATGTGGGTACCCAGGCCTCCTCTTTTGACCCTATACCAGAGGGCCATGTCTTAGACCCACACCCTATAGTCAAACAAATATCCACCCTTTTTCTGCCCAAGATAGAAAACCTTCAAAAAGGGGTTGACACGCTTGCAGAGGAAGTAAAACAGGAAGTAAAACAGTTCCCGAGTGGCAGAGGTAGAGGGGAGGGTGTCTGACCTGGAAGACATGCAAGCTGTGAATTCCAATAAAATTGTAGCATTGGAGAAACACACAATAACCCTGCAACAAAAAATTGATGATCTAGAAAATAGATCACGGCGGAATAACCTCCACCTGTTAGGCCTGCCTGAATCTATTAAAGCAAATGATATCCTGAAATTTGTTGAAGTCACTCTCCCCTCCTTGTTGGGGATCCCCTTAGTTCATAGTGTAGAGAAGGCGCATAGGGTGGGCCCAGAGAGGCCAGCCATAGACCGCAATGCACAAGCAAGACCTGTAATGATAAAATTCCTACACTTTCAGACCAAAATGGCAATACTTAGAGCGTACAGAAAGATGGAGGAAGTTTCTTTTGAAAACTCCAGGCTCTTGTTATTCCAGGATTACTCTGCAGAACTAGTGAAACCATGCAGAGAGTTCTCAGCAATTTGTTCTAGACGACATAGAGAGGGCAGGCAGGCCTACCTACTTTATCCTGCTAAGTTGAAAATAGCCACCTCTAGAGGTCCTAAATTTTTTGATTCACCACAGGCAGCACAGGAGTTTTTGGATGCAGAGGACGGCTCCAGGAGCCCCAGAGGTGCCAGGGGAGGAGAGGCTTAAGGGGAGACTCTCTGCTAAGAGCAAGACAGGACTCTTAAAGTTTAAATTTAAATTCTGGCTTATATGGCTAAAACTGTACACAGGACATGGGTTGGTTCAAGTGGTTATGATTTATTATACAGTTGGGGGGGTTGTGTTTACTAGATATATCTTGTTTAACTGTAAGAAGGGATTAGGTGAAACTGATCTGAAGGGGGCAAGTTCGGGGCAGGCATATAATGGAGTGTTGAGGACACTAGAAAATTATGCTGTTAGACTAATTCTGCTCTCGGCAACTTTGTTTTCTGTAGCGATTAAGGTGAGCGGGGGGCACACGTATAGGTTTAAAAGCACACTCCAGCAGATACATGGGTGTAAGGCTCACTGGTGTGTAGGGGGATCTATGCTCTTGGGAATATATGATTGGCGGAAATTTATTCAATGTTATTTCCTGCAATTACTTTTTTACAGGTTACAGTATGGTAAATGGTACCATGGCGCTTTCTGGAGATGGGGGCCTGGCGCGGAGGTGTGTAAGACTTCTCCTCCTTTTTTTTTTTTCTCTCTCCCTCTCTTTCCTCTTCTTCTTTCCCTTTTCCCTTCGTACTAAAGATCTCATTAAACACTGACATTTAGCATCTACTCTTGGAATGTAGGGGATATACACTCCCCGATTAAACGAAAGACTATACTTACACAGCTTAGAAAGAAGGGTGCGGACATCGCGTTTTTACAGGAGACACATCTCAATGACTTAGAACATACTAAACTACAAAGGGATTGGGTTGGAAGGGTAGAGTTTGCATCATACAATTCGGCTAGTAGAGGGGTGGCCATCCTTTTTGGGAAAAAGTTAGTGCTAGATGATGTATCAATAGTGACTGACCCTGAGGGCCGTTATGTTATAGTCTGCACTACAATAGCGGGCAAGAAATATACGCTGTGCAATATATATGCACCCAATAGAAAAGACAGGTCATTTTGGGACGGCTTGATTGGGGTGTTGACCCCATTCCTGGACACTCCTATAATAATTGGAGGGGACTTCAACCTCAGTGTGACAGACTTAGGGACCAGAATAGACAACTTACTGGGCCACGGCCTAAGGCTAGTAGTAAATTTGAAGTGAGAACGTTTCAATCTCTGACGTCCGCCCTGGACGTTATTGATATTTGGCGCAAGCTCAACCCGGATGGTAGAGACTTTACGTGTGTCTCTAGGGCCTCTCCCACTATGTCACGCATAGATCTATTCATGGTCTCGAACTCTCTGATCCCGCAGGTTGTGGATACTAAAATAGGGGATGTGGAGGTCTCTGATCATGCCACTGTTGGGTTCTTCCTGGACACCCTACCCCAGACAAGTGGTCGTAGAACTCTTAGATTTCCCAAATACTTGCTGACGTCCCAGGAATTTCAGCAATATATGGAGAGGGCCTGGGATGATTTCCAGACCAATAATGTGCAACATCTCTCAAACCCGGAGCTTTTTTGGCAGACAGCCAAAGTGGTGTTAACAGGCGATATATTGGCCTTTTTGTCGTGCAGGAAAAAGCTGCACACGGAAACATTGGAGAGGTTGAGAGGGCAGCTGGCGGAACAGTTTCATTTATATAGTGCCTTACCCACACTGGCAAACCACCAGAAATATATAGGCGCTAAAAAGGAGTATGATGCGCTGTTGGCATATCAAGCCTCACAAGCCCTTTTGAGAAATAGGGGTAGGTATTATCGTTTTGGAGACAAATCGGGTAGACTGCTGGCCTCTTTAGTCAATTTGAAATCCTTTACTCGTTTTATGACAGTTATTAAGAACGGGAGCACTCTGGTTAAAGATCCTAGATGCATTGTGTAGGTATTTGCCTCCTTCTATTCTGACCTTTATGCTAGCAATCAAGGTAACTCAGAGGAGACTATGCGCGCATTCTGGGACTCTATTGAGTTGCCGCAGGTGTCGGAAGAACAATTGGACAAATTGAATGCACCAATTGCTAGAGAAGAGGTGGATAAAACAATCATGGCTCTGAGTTTAGGTAAAGCGGCAGGCCCAGATGGGCTGCCGATAGAATTTTATAGATTATTAAAGACTAGAGTGGTTCCAGTACTCACGGATCTTTTTAAGAGCTACTTTACGGAGGCTAGCAGGCCAACTAAGGCTTTCGCTGCCGCTCACATTACGCTCATTCCGAAAGCGGGCAAGGATACGCTTTTTCTGGAGTCTTATAGGCCGATATCGCTGCTAAACTCCGACTACAAGATCTTGACTAAATTGCTAGCGGACCGCCTCAAATTTATTCTACCGGATCTGATACATGAGGAGCAGACCGGTTTTATGGTAGCGAGATCTTCGGTGGTAAATGTACGTAGAATTTTGCAGGTTGTACAGTACTTCTGGAGTGCGAAGCAGTCTGGGGAGGGAAGTAAGCTGCCGGAGGCCTTCCTGTTGTCCTTAGACGCAGAGAAGGCCTTCGACAGAGTAGAATGGGGACACTTGCTACATACCCTGTCCAGGTTTAATTTCTCCGGATCCTTTGTCTCTTTTATAACCAACCTATACTCCTCACCCATAGCTAACATATGTGTTAACAACCTTTACTCGTCAGATATCGTATTGCAAAGGGGCACGAGACAGGGGTGCCCGTTGTCTCCCCTGCTGTTTAACCTGGCATTGGAGCCATTGGCGATTAAATTGCGTCAAATCTTTCCGGGCATTGCTGTAGCCGGGCACTCTCAGCATCTCGCACTGTATGCGGATGATATGCTGCTATTTGTGCAGGACCCAAAGGTGCATATACCATCTATTGTGCAAATGTTGCATGATTTTGGATCTTTCTCGGGTTATAAAGCCAATATGCAAAAGTCAGAGATCTTATGGCTCCACAGAGGTGAAGACCTGACGCATGAGTACCCGTTTGCAGTAGCGAACCAGGTGATCACATACCTGGGCATTCAAATCCATGTGAATCCCAACAAACTATATTCCATTAATCTGACCCCCTTGTGCGCGAAATTGTGTTGCCAGATGAGAAGTTGGAAATCACTTCCTATATCGTTGATGGGGTGGGTCAGCCTTCTTAAGATGGTGATTCTACCCCGTCTTCTATACCCTATGCTCATGCTGCCTCTCCTGCTTAATAAAAATAATGTGAAATCATTGAACTCTGCAATGAGTTAAAAAGGCCACATTATCGGCTAACTTACGGGAAACTCAAATAAGGTTTATGCACAAAGCGTATATGACCCCCAAATGTTTAGCCAAATGGATACCTGATTGGCCTAACAAGTGTTCCAAGTGCTCTGCGGAGTCCCCGGGTCTGCTGCACTGTATCTGGGAGTGTCCTAGGATCAAGCAATTTTGGAGTAAATTACAATACTGGGTCAGGACAAAAATGGGTATTTCTATTGAATTTACGCCTAAGGTTATATTATTTATGCATTGGGAAAGACAACACAGACAGGTTGACTCAGAACTGACTTTACTTATACTATTGGCAAGAAAATGCATACTTAATCACTGGACGACTAATAAGGCACCTACAGTGGTCTACTTCAAAAACATGCTGAGAACGCAATTATTCATTGAGCAGGTAGACATTAGGGTGGATGTGGGTAGTAGATTAAATTCATTTCTACGCAAATGGCGTAGGTTGATACTAACATTTGAATTGGAGATTCAGCGGCAGGTCCTTCTACCTTTTCGCAACACCATTACATTTCTGGAAGACTCCTTAAGAGGAGAATGGAATCATCTCACTTTTTAATCAGTTTCTCTCCTTACCTCCCCCACCCCCTCCTTTTTTTTTTTTCTTTTTTTTTTCTCTTCCCTCCTTTTTTTCTTTTCTTTTTTTTTTCTCTTCCCTCTCCGTGGCCGGGCCGCCAAGGTACATGTGACAGAGTAATCACCCGGTTACAGGAAAATAATAGGTTTATGTTAGGATAAGCTGGTAAAAAAGGGGTTATTGGGGGGTAGTTTAGTTAAAGGTAGGAAGGGCAGAAGTTTTAATCTCCTTATACCACAGGAAATGAGGGGATTGTGAACATGTGGGTTTTGGGCATTCTGGTAACTTATAGGATACACTATATCTTTGTTAAAGTTGGAACTGTAAGAGCTGAAATTTGTAGATGACATCCTGTATGTTTCTTGGTTGCACAGCAAAGATAACGATGTAGTGTATAAATGTTAACTGTGTGGTCAATTATATGCTGTCGGGGTAATTGTCTATGCCCGCATGTTTATTTTCTCTCTGAATAAAAACTAATTAAAAAAAAAAAAAATGAGTGGGGGTTAGGGTTAGACTTAGGGTTAGGTTTAGGGGTTAATAAATTTAGTATAGTGGTGGCGACGTTGGGGGCAGCAGATTAGGGGTTAATAAGTGTAGGTAGGTTGCAGCTACATTGGGGCGGGAGATTAGGGGTTAATAACATTATGTAGGTGTCGGCGATGTTGGGGCAGCAAATTAGGGGTTAATAACTTTATGTAGGTGTCGGCGATGTCGGGGAGGCATATTAGGGGTTAATAAGTATAATGTAGGTGTCAGTGATGTCGGGGGCGGCAGATAAGGGGTTAATAAGTGTAAGCTTAGGGGTGTTTAGACTCATGGTTTACGTTAGGGTGTTAGGTGTAAACATAAATCTTCTTTCCCCATAGGAATCAATGGGGCTGCGTTACGGAGCTTTACGCTCCATTTTTGCAGATGTTAGACTTTTTTTCAGCCGGCTCTCCCCTTTGATGTCTATGGGGAAATCGTGCACGAGCGCGTAAAACCAGCTCACCGCAGCTTTCAGCAGTGCTGGACTGGTATTGGAGTGCGGTATGGAGCTCATTTTTGCTCTACACTCACTTTTTGCCTGCTAAAGCGGTGACAATAACTTGCAAGTTAATACCGAGCAGCTCTTACCGCAAAACTCGTAATCTAGCCGTAAATTATTTGCTACTCCTGGAGCTTACCTAGATAAACCTTTTAGCAAAAGATAACAAGAGAAGGAAGAAAATTAAATTATAGAAGCAAATTGGAAAGTTGTTGAAAATTGCATGTTCTTTCTGAATCATGAAAAAAAACTTGGGTTTCATGTCCCTTTAATATTTACATAACACATGTTAAGATAACTAATACTTTATGGGCGCTCATTACCTGCATATTGAGTCCTGCTGATCATTACCTGCATATTGAGTCCTGTTGGTCATTACCTGCATATTGAATTGTGCTGGCAGGGCCGCCATCATGGTGGAATAGGGTGACTCCTTTCAGGGGCCTATTGGGTCAGGGGGCCCCATGAGGCAAGCATAACTATTATTTAAAAAATATATATTTTTTTTATTTTTATTTTTACATTTCTGCAGCCACTAGAGGGCGCTACAGCAGAGTGCTATTGAGCGTGGGAAATGTCATTACAAGGCGTAAAGCATTAGAATTTGGCAGATATGATGGCTTTTTTATTTATATATATCTTTTAATTACATTCCAGTTTACTGCCCCTTTATGCAAGGGCCTTCCAGATGCCAGGAGGCATTTTATCTAAGATTTTTACATCTGCATAAAATGTTATATTTTCAGGCTAAGATTGCTCAGTGTTTGAAATGAGACAGGTTAACTTAACACTGTTCAGTTTACACTACAGCTGACTTAATTTTGAAATACATACAAACAAGCCTTAATCCTGTTTTCAACCAGATTTAATGGTATGAGACCTAGTTCCACAGCTTATGGTTCCACCAACACCATATAGAGTACAGCATTTTCACAATCTATAAGTACAGCTGACAGATGGGAGCATTTGTACACCAAATTTGAAGTGGTGCTCTTGGTTGGGGAAAATGGGGGGGGGGACCCAAACATATGTCAACCTTTCAAAAGTACTTTTCTTCATCTGCCCATTCTGATAGATCAATGATGTACAATTTTGAATTCATAGAAGTATTTTTGTTTGCACATTTACAAATATGTCTCTTTAAAAAGTGATCTCTTTAGGGGATGGCAGTGTGCAGAAATGTTACCTCCTGTGAGTGTTTCTGTGGGTATCTATGTTTATGTATTTGTGCTTTTGTTGGTGTCTCTATGTCTCTATGTCTTTTGTTGGTGTCTCTATGAGTGTGTATGTATTTTTTTTTCTGTGGATCTCTCTGTGAGGGTGTGTGTGTATGTAAGTCTTTGTGTGTTTTCTGTGGCTGTCTCTCTCTGTGTGTATATGTCTTTGTGTGTTTTCTGTGAGTGTCTGTGAGTGTGTATGTCTTTTTGTGTTTTCTGAGGCTGTCTCTGTGGGTGTTTCCTTGGGTGTATGTGCAAGTTTGTGTTTGAGTTTGTGTGTGTGTGTGTCCATTGTCTGTTCCTTTTTAGAACATTTTGACCTTACTACTAATTATTCACATCTTTCTACAGACTTTAAGACTAATTAGACCTTTCTGGAAGTCACCAATCCACCACTTCTTTACCTTTAAATCTGCCTTGCCTGCATATTGTTATACCTGTCTACAATATATACCAGCCTGTATATTGGTATACCTGCCTACAATATATACCAGCCTGCATATTGTTGTACCTGCCTACAATACATACCAGCTTGCATATTGTTATACCTGCCTACAATACATACCAGCCTGCATATTGCTATACATGCGTACAATACATACCAGCTTGCATATTGTTATACCTGCCTACAATACATACCAGCTTGCATATTGTGATACCTGACTAAAATACATACCAGCCTGCATATTGTTATACCTGCCTACAATACATACCAACCTGCATATTGATATACCTGCATACAATACATACCAGCCTGCATATTGTTATACCTGCCTACAATACATGCCAGTCTGCATTTTGTTATACCTGTCTACAATACATGCCAGCCTGCATATTGTTATACCTGCCTACAATACATATCAGCCTGCATATTGTTATACCTGCCTACAATACATATCAGCTTGCATATTGTTATACCTGCCTACAATACATACCAGCTTGTATATTGTTATACCTGCCAAGCATACATATTGTTATACCTGCCTACAATACATATTGTTATACCTGCCTACAATACCTGCCAGCCTGCATATTGTTATACCTGCCTATAATACATTCTAGCATACTAGCCTGCATATTGTTATACCTGCCTATAATACATTCTAGCATACTATAAATAAAAAGAGAGAAGCGCTCAACCTGGGAACGAACAATAGCATAATAGCTTGTTCTATGGCTAGTTACCACCCTAGAAGCAGCCTCTTTTTGCTCAATATGTGCCTTTCACAGAGAAGAATTTCCTGTAGCATATCAGTCTCATCCTGACTTCGCAGTACAGTCCAGCCCCGAAATACCAGGCAATCCCTCTCTGAACGAGGGAAACAGCAAAACCCCAGACATACGTTTCGGCCTATTGTGGGCCTCGTCAGTGAGGTGCAGCCATATCCCTCTAGGCACACTGAGCAACGGGTCCACGTCTGGATTCCCGCATCACACTTAGGGAGACTTCCCTAAGTGTCATAATTTGCATAAATAAAAAGAGAGAAGCGCTCAACCTGGGAACGAACAATAGCATAATAGCTTGTTCTATGGCTAGTTACCACCCTAGAAGCAGCCTCTTTTTGCTCAATATGTGCCTTTCACAGAGAAGAACTTTCCTGTAGCATATCAGTCTGATCCTGACTTCGCAGTACAGTCCAGGCCCGAAATACCAGGCAATCCCTCTCTGAATAAGAGAAACAGCAAAACCCCAGACGTACGTTTCGGCCTATTGTGGGCCTCGTCAGTGAGGTGCAGCCATATCCCTCTAGTGTGCCTAGAGGGATATGGCTGCACCTCACTGACGAGGCCCACTATAGGCCGAAACGTACGTCTGGGGTTTTGCTGTTTCCCTCGTTCAGAGAAGGATTGCCTGGTATTTCGGGGTTGGACTGTACTGTGAAGTCAGGATCAGACTGATATGCTTCAGGAAAGTTCTTCTCTGTGAAAGGCACATATTGAGCAAAAAGAGGCTGCTTCTTGGGTGGTAACTAGCCATAGAACAAGCTATTATGCTATTGTTCGTTTCCAGGTTGAGCGCTTCTCTCTTTTTATTTATGCAAATTATGACATTTTGGGAAGTCTCCCTAAGTGTGATGCGGGAATCCAGACGTGGACCCGTTGCTCAGTGTGCCTAGAGGGATATGGCTGCACCTCACTGACGAGGCACACTATAGGCCGAAACGTACGTCTGGGGTTTTGCTGTTTCCCTCGTTCAGAGAAGGATTGCCTGGTATTTCGGGGCTGGACTGTACTGTGAAGTCAGGATCAGACTGATATGCTTCAGGAAAGTTCTTCTCTGTGAAAGGCACATATTGAGCAAAAAGAGGCTGCTTCTTGGGTGGTAACTAGCCATAGAACAAGCTATTATGCTATTGTTCGTTTCCAGGTTGAGCGCTTCTCTCTTTTTATTTATGCAAATTATGACATTTTGGGAAGTCTCCCTAAGTGTGATGCGGGAATCCAGATGTGGACCCGTTGCTCAGTGTGCCTAGAGGGATATGGCTGCACCTCACTGACGAGGCCCACTATAGGCCGAAACGTACGTCTGGGGTTTTGCTGTTTCCCTCGTTCAGAGAAGGATTGCCTGGTATTTCGGGGCTGGACTGTACTGTGAAGTCAGGATCAGACTGATATGCTTCAGGAAAGTTCTTCTCTGTGAAAGGCACATATTGAGCAAAAAGAGGCTGCTTCTTGGGTGGTAACTAGCCATAGAACAAGCTATTATGCTATTGTTGGTTTCCAGGTTGAGCGCTTCTCTCTTTTTATTTATGCAAATTATGACATTTTGGGAAGTCTCCCTAAGTGTGATGCGGGAATCCAGACGTGGACCCGTTGCTCAGTGTGCCTAGAGGGATATGGCTGCACCTCACTGACGAGGCCCACTATAGGCCGAAACGTACGTCTGGGGTTTTGCTGTTTCCCTCGTTCAGAGAAGGATTGCCTGGTATTTCGGGGCTGGACTGTACTGTGAAGTCAGGATCAGACTGATATGCTTCAGGAAAGTTCTTCTCTGTGAAAGGCACATATTGAGCAAAAAGAGGCTGCTTCTTGGGTGGTAACTAGCCATAGAACAAGCTATTATGCTATTGTTCGTTTCCAGGTTGAGCGCTTCTCTCTTTTTCTTTATGCAAATTATGACATTTTGGGAAGTCTCCCTAAGTGTGATGCGGGAATCCAGACGTGGACCCGTTGCTCAGTGTGCCTAGAGGGATATGGCTGCACCTCACTGACGAGGCCCACTATAGGCCGAAACGTACGTCTGGGGTTTTGCTGTTTCCCTCGTTCAGAGAAGGATTGCCTGGTATTTCGGGGCTGGACTGTACTGTGAAGTCAGGATCAGACTGATATGCTTCAGGAAAGTTCTTCTCTGTGAAAGGCACATATTGAGCAAAAAGAGGCTGCTTCTTGGGTGGTAACTAGCCATAGAACAAGCTATTATGCTATTGTTCGTTTCCAGGTTGAGCGCTTCTCTCTTTTTATTTATGCATTCTAGCATACTAGCCTGCATATTGTTATACCTACCTACAATACATAACAGCTTGTATATTGTTATACCTGCCTACAATACATACCAGCTTGTATATTGTTATACCTGCCTATAATACATATCAGCTTGTATATTGTTATACCTGCCTATAATACATACCAGCTTGCATATTGCACACTAGTACTGTCCCTGGGGCTCTTCAGTAACGGCACAGTGGGAGAGCAGGCTTCCGGCAAAAATCTCCAGATGCTGGGGGCGGCGTACTCGTCAATACCGCCAAAACACAATACAGACCACAGTAGCCCCCGCACTCAGAGAACACTAGCTGAACTGGTGTTCTCTGAATGCGGGGGCTACTGTGGTCTGTATATTGTTATACCTGCCTACAATACATATTGTTATACCTGCCAAGCATACATATTGTTATACCTGCCTATAATACATATTGTTATACCTGCCTACAATACATATCAGCTTGTATATTGTTATACCTGCCAAGCATACATATTGTTATACCTGCCTATAATACATATTGTTATACCTGCCTACAATACATATCAGCTTGTATATTGTTATACCTGCCTAGCATATATATTGTTATACCTGCCTACAATACATATTGTTATACCTGCCTAGCATACATATTGTTATACCTGCCTACAATACATATCAGCTTGTATATTGTTATACCTGCCTAGCATAAATATTGTTATACCTGCCTACAATACATATTGTTATACCTGCCTAGCATACATATTGTTATACCTGCCTACAATACATATTGTTATACCTGCCTAGCATACATATTGCTATACCTGCCTACAATACATATTGTTATACCTGCCTACAATACATATTGTTATACCTGCCTAGCATACATATTGTTATACCTGCCTAGCATACATATTGTTATACCTGCCTACAATACATATTGTTATACCTGCCTACAATACATATCAGCTTGTATATTGTTATACCTGCCTACAATACATATTGTTATACCTGCCTACAATACATATCAGCTTGTATATTGTTATACCTGCCTACAATACATATTGTTATACCTGCCTACAATACATATCAGCTTGTATATTGTTATACCTGCCTACAATACATATTGTTATACCTGCCTACAATACATATCAGCTTGTATATTGTTATACCTGCCTACAATACATATTGTTATACCTGCCTACAATACATATCAGCGTGTATATTGTTATACCTGCCTACAATACATATTGTTATACCTGCCTACAATGCATATTGTTATACCTGCCTACAATACATATTGTTATACCTGCCTACAATACATATCAGCTTGTAAATTGTTATACCTGCCTACAATACATATTGTTATACCTGCCTACAATACATATTGTTATACCTGCCTAGCATACATATTGTTATACCTGCCTACAATACATATTGTTATACCTGCCTACAATACATATCAGCTTGTATATTGTTATACCTGCCTACAATACATATTGTTATACCTGCCTACAATACATATCAGCTTGTATATTGTTATACCTGCCTACAATACATATTGTTATACCTGCCTACAATACATATCAGCTTGTATATTGTTATACCTGCCTACAATACATATTGTTATACCTGCCTACAATACATATCAGCTTGTATATTGTTATACCTGCCTACAATACATATTGTTATACCTGCCTACAATACATATCAGCGTGTATATTGTTATACCTGCCTACAATACATATTGTTATACCTGCCTACAATACATATTGTTATACCTGCCTACAATACATATTGTTATACCTGCCTAGCATACATATTGTTATACTTGCCTACAATACATATTGTTATACCTGCCTAGCATACATATTGTTATACCTGCCTAGCATACATATTGTTACACCTGCCTACAATACATATTGTTACACCTGCCTAGCATACATATTGTTATACCTGCCTAGCATACATATTGTTATACCTGCCTACAATACATATTGTTATACCTGCCTAGCATACATATTGTTATACCTGCCTACAATACATATTGTTATACCTGCCTAGTATACATATTGTTATACCTGCCTACAATACATATTGTTATACCTGCCTACAATACATATTGCTATACCTGCCTAGCATACATATTGTTATACCTGCCTACAATACATATTGTTATACCTGCCTACAATACATATTGTTATACCTGCCTAGCATACATATTGTTATACCTGCCTACAATACATATTGTTATACCTGCCTAGCATAAATATTGTTATACCTGCCTACAATACATATTGTTATACCTGCCTACAATACATATTGTTATACCTGCCTAGCATACATATTGTTATACCTGCCTACAATACATATTGTTATACCTGCCTAGCATACATATTGTTATACCTGCCTACAATACATATTGTTATACCTGCCTACAATACATATTGTTATACCTGCCTACAATACATATTGTTATACCTGCCTACAATACATATTGTTATACCTGCCTACAATACATATTGTTATACCTGCCTAGCATACATATTGTTATACCTGCCTAGCATACATATTGTTATACCTGCCTACAATACATATTGTTATACCTGCCTAGCATACATATTGTTATACCTGCCTACAATACATATTGTTATACCTGCCTAGCATACATATTGTTATACCTGCCTACAATACATATTGTTATACCTGCCTAGCATACATATGTTATACCTGCCTACAATACATATTGTTATACCTGCCTAGCATACATATTGTTAAACCTGCCTACAATACATATTGTTATACCTGCCTACAATACATATTGCTATACCTGCCTACAATACATATTGTTATACCTGCCTACAATACATATTGTTATACCTGCCTAGCATACATATTGTTATACCTGCCTACAATACATATTGTTATACCTGCCTAGCATACATATGTTATACCTGCCTACAATACATATTGTTATACCTGCCTAGCATACATATTGTTAAACCTGCCTACAATACATATTGTTATACCTGCCTACAATACATATTGTTATACCTGCCTACAATACATATTGTTATACCTGCCTACAATACATATTGTTATACCTGCCTACAATACATATCAGCTTGTATATTGTTATACCTGCCTAGCATACATATTGTTATACCTGCCTAGCATACATATTGTTATACCTGCCTACAATACATATCAGCTTGTATATTGTTATACCTGCCTAGCATATATATTGTTATACCTGCCTACAATACATATTGTTATACCTGCCTACAATACATATTGTTATACCTGCCTACAATACATATTGTTATACCTGCCTACAATACATATTGTTATACCTGCCTAGCATACATATTGTTATACCTGCCTAGCATACATATTGTTATACCTGCCTACAATACATATTGTTATACCTGCCTAGCATACATATTGTTATACCTGCCTACAATACATATTGTTATACCTGCCTAGCATACATATTGTTATACCTGCCTACAATACATATTGTTATACCTGCCTAGCATTCATATTGTTATACCTGCCTACAATACATATTTTTATACCTGCTTACAATACATATTGTTATACCTGCCTAGCATACATATTGTTATACCTGCCTACAATACATATTGTTATACCTGCCTACAATACATATTGTTATACCTGCCTACAATACATATTGTTATACCTGCCTACAATACATATTGTTATACCTGCCTAGCATACATATTGTTATACCTGCCTACAATACATATTGTTATACCTGCCTACAATACATATTGTTATACCTGCCTACAATGCATATTGTTATACCTGCCTACAATACATATTGTTATACCTGCCTACAATACATATTGTTATACCTGCCTACAATACATATTGTTATACCTGCCTACAATACATATTGTTATACCTGCCTAGCATACATAACATATTGTTATACCTGCCTACAATACATATTGTTATACCTGCCTAGCATACATATTGTTATACCTGCCTACAATACATATTGTTATACCTGCCTACAATACATATTGTTATACCTGCCTAGCATACATATTGTTATACCTGCCTAGCATACATATTGTTATACCTGCCTACAATACATATTGTTATACCTGCCTACAATACATATTGTTATACCTGCCTAGCATACATATTGTTATACCTGCCTAGCATACATATTGTTATACCTGCCTAGCATACATATTGTTATACCTGCCTACAATACATATTGTTATACCTGCCTAGCATACATATTGTTATACCTGCCTACAATACATATTGTTATACCTGCCTACAATACATATTGTTATACCTGCCTACAATACATATTGTTATACCTGCCTACAATACATATTGTTATACCTGCCTAGCATACATATTGTTATACCTGCCTACAATACATATTGTTATACCTGCCTGGCATACATATTGTTATACCTGCCTACAATACATATTGTTATACCTGCCTACAATACATATTGTTATACCTGCCTACAATACATATTGTTATACCTGCCTACAATACATATTGTTATACCTGCCTACAATACATATTGTTATACCTGCCTAGCATACATATTGTTATACCTGCCTACAATACATATTGTTATACCTGCCTACAATACATATTGTTATACCTGCCTACAATACATATTGTTATACCTGCCTACAATACATATTGTTATACCTGCCTACAATACATATTGTTATACCTGCCTACAATACATATTGTTATACCTGCCTAGCATACATATTGTTATACCTGCCTAGCATACATATTGTTATACCTGCCTAGCATACATATTGTTATACCTGCCTAGCATACATATTGTTATACCTGCCTACAATACATATTGTTATACCTGCCTACAATACATATTGTTATACCTGCCTACAATACATATTGTTATACCTGCCTAGCATACATATTGTTATACCTGCCTACAATACATATTGTTATACCTGCCTAGCATACATATTGTTATACCTGCCTACAATACATATTGTTATACCTGCCTATAATACATATTGTTATACCTGCATACAATACATATTGTTATACCTGCCTACAATACATATTGTTATACCTGCCTAGCATACATATTGTTATACCTGCCTACAATACATATTGTTATACCTGCCTAGCATACATATTGTTATACCTGCCTAGCATACATATTGTTATACCTGCCTAGCATACATATTGTTATACCTGCCTACAATACATATTGTTATACCTGCCTAGCATACATATTGTTATACCTGCCTACAATACATATTGTTATACCTGCCTACAATACATATTGTTATACCTGCCTACAATACATATTGTTATACCTGCCTACAATACATATTGTTATACCTGCCTACAATACATATTGTTATACCTGCCTACAATACATATTGTTATACCTGCCTAGCATACATATTGTTATACCTGCCTACAATACATATTGTTATACCTGCCTAGCATACATATTGTTATACCTGCCTACAATACATGTCAGCCTGATTGTTTATATCACCTGGCACCCATACCAGTATGCTTTCTGTGTCAGCCAGCTATTACACTCTGCTTATAGTGCCAGCCAGCAATAGCCCCTGTCTGTCTGTGACATCAGACTTATTGGATTTTGCTTGTCAGTCTCATTTATCATCTATTTACCTAGGTTTATCTACCGCATGTCACTGCTTCTGTGCTGTTTCTTGCCTTGTCCAGTCTAAGGTCTGTTGTTCTTTAACTTATGGAATTGAATAACTCTGTTATTATATGTGATGCATGTGACGCTCTTTTCATACAGCTTTTGTCCTGAGCAACACACGGCCAGTAAACCAATAACAAACATATTTACATGAAGCCACCAATCACATTCCTACTAGAGAGTGGCAATATGTTGTAGCACACAAACTGGACTTTTGCTTTGTTTTTAAACTATTTTAGAGGCTAAATACATATAGGTATAATCTAATATTTTTAAAGAAACTTTTCAAATAATTTACAAACATGTCCATAGTTTACTATAATTTAATGGTGAATGTTGAAGAACATCATTAGATAATCCAGGAATGTCCATTTAATAATATGCACACACTGCTTTATACCTACATAACTGATCAGTATACTACAGCACAAACACGCCAGGTGCCTTTGTATAAATACAAACTGCAGGGGGGAAACATATTATTGCATGATCTCCATATATACTGACTCTACAGACACATGTAACTGGGCTAGGCTCTTTCTCATCAAAAGTCACTTTTCATCCATAGAAAATTAACAGTCCTTGACCTTCTAAGTCTTCAATTTTCCAGCACAAATTACCTTCTAGCAATCACAATAATTTCCCATTACCTTTTTACAATAAAAAACACCAGACTCTTCATTTTGGTATACATTGGCCGCAGCACCTTTATTAAATATACAATTTTAAAATCTAAAAAAACATAAATAACCTTGTTATTAAATTATTATCCAAAAACAGCATCATCCCATAAAATGGACCATTGAAAACGGTTCTAGCTCACCTAACTATTAATATAGCCATCAGTTTCTCTGCACACAACCAAATACCTGTTGAGCCCGTTAAAAAAACTCCTTCTATCTGGTTCTAGAGATCCCGTTGCCCCTAGAAATCCACCACCTGCATTCCCACTCCATGGAGAGGCAAAAATTAACCCTTCTCACTTGGCCATATTCTATGCATGAATGGGAGCAAACTAGCACCCTCGCCATGCAGCTGCGATAAAAAACAAAAAAACAAAAAAAAACAATGTCTATTAAAGGATAGGTGGGTATTAAAGGGATGTGGCGATGCTGTCACTACTAAAATATTCAGTGATCTGCTGTTTTTCCCGCAAATCCCCTTATATAGTGCCTCCCTACACTCCACCTCTTCCTTAATGCTCCCCCAACCCAGTGCCTCTTCCTCCCTCCAGGTCAAATCCCCTCCAGTTAGCTCAGCCCCCTTCCAGGGACCCCTTGACCTTCTAATTCATCAATTTTATGGCACAAATTACCTTCTAGCAATCACAATCATTTTCCATTACCTTCATACAATAAAAAACACCAGACTCTTTGTTTTGGTATAAATTGGCCGCAGCACCTTTATTAAATATATAACATCTTATAAATAACCACTTTATAAATAACCATAAAGAACCATAAATAACCTTGTTATTAAATTATTATCCAAAAACATCATCATCGCATAAAATGGACCATTGAAAACAGTGCTAGCTAGCCTAACTATTAGCATGGCTGTCAATTCTCTGGACACAACCTATTACCTGCTGAGATCGTTAAAACACTCCTTCCACCTGGTTCTAGGGAACCCCTTGCCCATAGAAATCCACCACCTGCACTCCCACCCCATGGAGAGGCAAAATGTAACCCTTCTCACTTGGCCATATTCTATGCATGAATGGGAGCGAACTAGCACCCCTGCCAATGACTGGTCTGATTCCATCAGCCCAGTCCCGCCAACCCCCGCAGGGCTTTCAAAGCCTCCTTAAAGTCTAGAAAAAATAGCTGCAGGCGAAAATCATTAAGATGAACCCCGTCATCCAAAAATAACTCTCCATCACCCACCTCCTCTAAGTCCGGATGACCGGCAACTGTACCCCCAATCCTCCTAACAAAAGCCCCAACCAACTTATTCACCTTCTTCCTGCTCTTATCTAATCTAACCAAGTTCCACACCACCCTCCAAAACAACCTGGGCAACATGTTAGACCACACTATTCTCAGAGAAGGGTACAAATCTTTTAGCCTCCCCAAGCCCCTCTTGATCTTTCTAACCAAATCCCGTTGGGACATAAACCCTAAATTATTACCCCCTGCTTGTACAATCAGCACATCAGGATTCAGAAATTGTTTACAGTAATCCACAAACATTGGCAATAAACAGTCCCAACGGAGTCCAAACCATTTTACCTCCCACTGAGAAGCAGAACATCCCACTTAGAGGCTGTCCTCCTTCTTTTAAGCCGCACATCTGGCCCAATAGATAAAGGAGTGCCCCATCACCCAAATCCATTTTTTCCCAAAAATACAAAAGGAAAATTCAAACAAAACAAATAAGGCAAAAGAGGGGTTCCCCCATAAACACCCCAGTTCAAACTCTCAAATCAGGGCTAATGTACCCCCGGTATCTGTTAGACCCCCACCTCCCAATATTTGTAACCACGTTCTCGCCCAAACCCAGCATAGCACAAAACCTAATACCCAATTCGTAAAGAATGTGATTTAAACCCAACTTTTCCAAAACTTTTACAAGTACTGCTCTAAATTAAAAATGTGACAAGAAAATCCCATCCAGGTGAATCATTAATGTGCGTCCCTGCTGTAGCTGTGCTTCAAGAACTGAACCAAACATTTACAGCAACAAACCGTCCCACCACTCGGGAAAAGAATAACACTCCTACCTTTCCCACACTGATCAGTTTTACTCTTACTCAGAAATAATTCCCCCTAGAGTCAGCCACAAGTACATCCAATACCCCCAAACCTCCTGGAACCTGTCAGCTCCTGCTCACCAATTCCGAAATACGGAATGCCCTAAAGAATGCCAAAACAAAGACAGTGCTGAACAGGTAGGTTTCAAAAGGGGATGAACAAACCTCACACAACACATCCACAATCCTCCCCAGCAGCGAAAATGTAATGGGCCTCCTATGATCCACACTCTTCCCCTTCTTTTTCAAACCTTTTAAAACTTGTCTCACCCAAAAAACTTTCGTCACATCACTCAGCCCCAACAATTTAAACCGAAATGACAAAGCAGACAATCTTTTATCCAAGGCTGAAGCCAATATGCCAAAAATGCCCCTACCATTCCAACAAACAACCAACCAGATTGTCAGACTGTTCACACACTCATTTGTCGTACAACCACACATACCATTCCCGCTATACTCTCGAATAGGCTGTCCAAGTACCTGGAGCTACGGAAGACTTCAACAATTCAACTAATCCTCCATCCCAAGCTTCCAGAGCTGCACTGGGCACCTGCACCCCACTGTGTCTGTCTGTGGTGCCAACTCCCAAAACCGCTGCCACTGAAAATGAGACAAGGCATCAGCAAGTTATGCACACAAGGAATATGCTTGGCCCTCACCAACACATTCATACGCAAACACTGGAGTACCAACAATCTCAACAACTTCAACACTGGAGGAGAGGAAGCTGAAATACTATTCAAGACAGAGACCACCTCATGTTATATGTATGAAAAAGCACAGACCTGTTACCCAGCTTCTCCTCCCAAACAAGCAGAGCCACTACAATTGGGAACAGCTCCAGGAAAACAAGATTCCTGGTCAGACCCTCTAATGCCCATGTCTCTGGCCAAGCTGCCACACACCAATGACCCTGAAAATACGCACCAAAACCAAACCATTCAGCAGCATCAGTGACTAGTTCAAGCTCCACATTAGACACCCTGTTATTTTGGATCAAGGCCAAACTGTTGAACTCATTCAAAAACCTCACCAAAACCCTCAAATCGTCTTTAAAGGGAAACTCAACCCAGAAAAGAAGTGATTTCCAATTGCCTTAATAATATATTTGCTATTGGCATGTAATTAGCATTGCATTGCTTATATTAACCCATTCTGAGAAATCCTATTCTGAAAATGTATTGATTTCCGAACCCACCACCAGCAATAACTTAGCATCCTCCAATAGAGACCGATAACCCAGGTTATCAAGATGGCGGATTATTGCCGATAAGTGAATGTGCGATATCCACTATTTGTCATACCATACGTCACTCCAACTAAACCTGCAGACCCACTTTATCGAGATTAGACAGAGTTGATCACAACATATAGCAAGTAATAACAGAGAGCTGCATTGCGAGATTCTCCCTAACAATAACAAGCATTAAATCTATATTGATTTCAACATAGTCAGTGAACGGATATGTGCATGCGCGGGATGACGGATAGAAATGCGCATGGCTGGTAATGTGATGCACGATTTCAGAATACTATTGGCAAGTTATTTGTATAGTTCATGGCCCATATATGAGGGTTGGATAATATGACGTCATCGCCGAAAAGAAAAATTAGTTTTTACAATGTTCAGAAACTTCGTTTGACAGTATAAATAGGTATGTGATGATATATAAACATGTAGGATATGATATTGATGGTCAGTTGATGCAAAAAAAACAAATGTTTTGGAATCCTTTAATTTCTTTTGACAACCTCACAAAATGATGAGGCTTGACCACCTTAGCCGTAGCCAAGGATAGCCTCCGACAAAAAACCCTCCCAATAGGAATAATCCTGCACGCAAAATTAAGTTTACCCAACAGTGACTAGATTTCCCTCAAAGTTACCTTGGATGCCCTCAAGAATCGACAATTTATTCCCACCAAAATAGAAACTTTTTCTGGAGGAAGCCTACACTCAATTCTCTCTGAATCAATAGTAATCCCCAGAAAATTCAAAGCCGTCACCAGGCCCTCAGATTTTTCATGAGCAATCGCAACCCCAAAGTCCTCCGCCACCGGATAATAAACATCCCTCAATGTCAAACAAACCTCAGACCCAGCCGGGCCAACGAACAAAAAGTCATTGAGGTAGTAAACCACCGACTTAAAACCCACCTGAACCCTCAGCACTCATTCCACAAATGTGCTGAAGCACTCAAACAGGGAGCATGAGATGGAGCACCCCATGGTCAAGCAAAGATCCGCATAATAGAGACCATTGAAATAACACTCCTGGAAGTGTTGAGACGATGGGTGAACCGGCAAGAGCTGGAAAGCCGCTTCAATATCAATTTTGGCTAGGAATGCCAATGAACCTGCTTCTCGCACCAAACTGATCACCTGGTCAAAGGAAACATACGACTCCGAAGCCATCTCTTCCGGGATGCCATCATTCATCAAACCCCCTTTTGGGAAAAATAGATGGTGAATCATTCTAAACTTTCCCAATTCCTTCTTGGGAACCACACCCAGCAGGGATATGCCCCAATGCCACCTCTTTATCAAGTTTCTCCTACACCACCCAAGGCCACTGTCTAGCCAATTTGAGATTACACTTAAACTGCCCAATGCCACCCGTGGACTGAACCTGAAACCAAACTCAAACCCATGAAGTAACATCAAAGCCTTATCCCTACACCCCTTTCATTTAGCGTATCTGGCAAGCCACCACTCCATCGCGGTTACCTTCATGGGGGTTGCCCCCTTTTTAAGGTAGCTCGCTGTTCCCACTGGGCTTCCCCTTATGGAAGCATTTAGTAAAGGAGTGGGACCCCCACACCCAGAACACTCATGCTTAAATTTACATGAAGCTCCCCACTTGCAAATCTTTTCATTGAAGGCGAAACAGAAACCCTTTTTAATATTTGCCGACAAACTACCTGCGGATTGGTTGATGGCGCCTGCCCGAAAGGGCTGTGACAACCTGAGAGGTGTCATAATCTTGACCCACAACCCCATATCCCTATCGTCCCATTTCCTATCAGGCTTGAGCAATAGGCGCTGCCGAAACTGATCATGATAGGCCCACCAGGCTATATCCCCATATGTTCTATGAGCTGCTGCTATCTCATCTAGGTAACAAAAGAGAGCAGTGCCCTTGTCAGGGAATTTGTTAGCCAACACACTGGCATATATAACAAATGCCTGAAACCAGTTAGTGAAGGTCTTAGGCAATTTCTTGTATCGCCTTTTGCACTCTTCTTCCTCTTTCTTGGCCGAGTCCTTTTTTAAATCCTCAGGGATTTCAAAAGACTGATCCAAGGGTAATAACGAGAACAGCTTAATGAACTACCTTTTTACTATCTTCTCCCTTATTTTGGTCGACAAATGCAAGCCCAACGGGTCAGTAGAGCATAAGCAAGACTGTGACAAGGCCGTGTCTGCTATTTTAAGCTCTGGCCCACCTGCCACCTTATCCACACCACTACCAGCACCTAACATGTTGCTCGCCCCCCCCAACTGGACTAGCCCCAGCAAAAATCTGACCCGGCATCATTACTCCTCCAGATGTGCTATCACCCACTGAACTTGCAGGAGGAACCCAAGCCCTAGCTACTTTTGGAACCCCCTCAACACCCTCAATCTTCTTCAACAAGTCCCACAATCCCACCACAGTCGCTCCAAACACAGAGTCCCCCACACTCTCACACCCGTGAACCCCCACCAAATAATGCGTAAGACCCTGTCCCCTCTCACCTGCACCTCTCAGCCCCCCCGACAAACCTCTGCCACACAACTCCTGTGTGGCCTTCCCCTTGACGCAGTACCACCACCTGGCCTTTCCGGACGTTCTAACACTGTAATCATGAGCATATGTCACATTTTTAACACCCTTACAGTTCTGCCGGCCATAATTAGATCCACGTTCAATCCAGTCTCAGCAAAAGGGAGTAATCTCGAGACCTTTGAACAAATGGTTTTAAGAGATTTAAAGAAAAGCCAGCCATCAAAATTTTTAAAAACCAATATGACTAAGAAAGATATACTTGTTTTAGAAAATTTAAAAAAGAACCGTAATGTGACCATCAACAACAACGACAAGGGCGGCGGGATTGTGGTAATGGATACCAGCTATTATGAATTAGAAGCTAATAGACTGTTAAGTGACAGTAAGACATATAAAAAACTGGAACTGAACCCTACTCATAAATTTGCGGCATTACTTAAAAAAGTTGATAAGGGAAGGTAGAGATTTGGGAATACTAAATGAGAGGGAGATAGAATTCCTGGACCCTGTTTTTCCTAGGGTCCCGGTGTTCTACTTCCTTCCCAAAATACATAAAAACCTCACCCAACCTAGGATCCCTGGATATTGGAAGGAACTTATTATATATAGCAAGTAATGGTTTCAAATCATTAGTGGCAAGAAACTGGAAGCATAAAGAAATCCCTACATTAGTCCAGTGGCAAAATAATATGAGTCGCATCATGGATTTAGAGGAGTACGCTTACATAAGAAACAAAAGGTTAGATAAATACACTCAGATGAAGGTAATGTGGGAGATATACGTTGGCAACATAACACAACAGCATAGACCGAATCCTACACCTGAATAAATTTAATAAAAATTAGTGGAATTGCTAATATAGTTCCCATGGCTGTAACAGATGTGCGTTAGTTCTTTATAATAACAACAACTGAGGCTTTTTGACAAGATGTAATATTTTATTAATGGTTTATTGATGTTTATATTATATATGTAACAGCATTATTTTGCATATGCATTTGGATCCTTTGTTGTATCGGATCGTCTTTACTGTTATACTCCAGATGTAAATTTGCATTTTCATACTCAATAAAGCTGTTTTGGAAAAAAAAAAAAAAAAAAAACCTCACCCAACCACTGGGTAGACCGATTATTTCGGGCATAGGGGCATTGTTCTCGAACCTCTCACAATATGTGGATACTTTCTTACAGAAGTTTGTAAGGAACCTAGACTCATATTTAAGAGATTCCACCCAAGTCTTAAATATTTTAGAACACATAAATTGGGATGATGACCTAATCTTAGTTACTGGGGACATAACTTCATTGTATACAGTAATAGACCACGATAAAGGACTTTTGGCCATTAAAAAATATTTAAATACTGACCCAGATATGCAGTCAGAACAAAAAGAATTCCTATTAAAGAGTATAGCTTTCATATTAAAAAACAATTATTTTATGTATGATAATAAATTTTATCTACAGATAGAAGGTACGGCTATGGGCACGAGGTTTGCACCAAGTTACGCCAACCTCTTTGTTGGCAGTTGGGAGGAATCTTTCTTCCAGGAGGGTAACTATGGTGCGGACCTCGCGCTCTATAGACGGTACATTGATGATGTCCTGATTATATGGAGAGGTTCCGAATCTAAATTTAAAAAATTATTTATGGACATGAACTCCAATGATAGGGGTTTACAATTTACTTTTAATCACAGTAAAGAAAAAGTGGTCTTTTTGGACCTGGAGATTATGGCCATAAATAACACTTCGGAAACAAGAACCCATTTTAAGGAAGTTGACTCCAACAGTTTCATTCATGCCAGTAGCTGTCACCTCCAACAATGGAAAAATAATATCCCTATAGGCCATAGCCTGAGGGTTAGAAAAAATTGTTCCAGACTTGTTGACTTTGAGAATCAAATTGGGATTCTAATTGAGAAATTTAAAGATAGGGGCTATAATGATGTTGTTAATAAAGCTGTGGTAAGAGCTAGAGAAACTGATAGAAAATCTCTCCTCTCATATAAACAACAGAACCCTAAGAAAAACCCAGAAGCCATTGATGTACCCTTTATTATGGAATATAGTGTAGATCATGGTATAATGAGGAGGATTCTAAATAAACATTGGTCTATACTTAAAGCAGATCCCATATTGGGGGAATTACTCCCATGTAAACCAAGAATGATTTTTAGAAAAACAAAAAACTTCAAATCAATTTTAGCACCCAGTGTTCGTGATGTAAATAAAAAACAGTGTTCCATGCAAAAAAATCTACATGGAGAGTGAATATCAGGCTTCTTTCCCTGTTACTCCTGCAAGGCTTGTAAACACAGGAGCGAGCTGACCTTAGTCTTATGGCGCGGTCAGGCCGGGCTGTGACTATACAGCTGGCCCGATGCGCTGAGTAAATATAACAGACCCGCTCAGCAGAGAGCGGGTCTGTGAAACAGCGGGGTTTTTTTTTAAATTAATAGGGGAAATTATGTTTTATAAATGTTTGGCTAATATAATGTTATATAATTCTGCACTATGTGCAGAATTATATAACATTATTTTTAAAGTTTACTGACACTTTAAAGGGACACTCAGGTTTTATTAAATTTTCATGATTCAGATACAGCATGTACTTTTAAACAACTTTCCAATTTACTTCCATTAAAAAAAAATGTGCACATTCTTTAATATTTACACTTTTTTGAGTCACCAGATCCTACTGAGCATGTGCAAGAACTCAGACTATATGTATATGCATTTGCGATTGGCTGATTGCTATCACATGGTACAGAGGGAGTGGAAATATACATAACTTTGAAATGTGTTAGAAAATAATCTACTACTTATTTGAAATTCAGAGTAAATGCTATTGTATTGTCTTGTTATCTTGCATTTGCTGATTATGCAAATCTACTGTGTTTACTGGTCCTTTAAGGTGAGAATAGGCTGAATCCCACCACTGATCTATACCTATACAGGGAGTGCAGAATTATTAGGCAAGTTGTATTTTTGAGGATTAATTTTATTATTGAACAACAACCATGTTCTCAATGAACCCAAAAAACTAATTAATATCAAAGCTGAATAGTTTTGGAAGTAGTTTTTAGTTTGTTTTTAGTTTGAGCTATTTTAGGGGGATATCTGTGTGTGCAGGTGACTATTACTGTGCATAATTATTAGGCAACTTAACAAAAAACAAATACAGGGAGTGCAGAATTATTAGGCAAGTTGTATTTTTGAGGATTAATTTTATTATTGAACAACAACCATGTTCTCAATGAACCCAAAAAAACTCATTAATATCAAAGCTGAATATTTTTGGAAGTAGTTTTTAGTTTGTTTTTAGTTTGAGCTATTTTAGGGGGATATCTGTGTGTGCAGGTGACTATTACTGTGCATAATTATTAGGCAACTTAACAAAAAACAAATATATACCCATTTCAATTATTTATTTTTACCAGTGAAACCAATATAACATCTCAACATTCACAAATATACATTTCTGACATTCAAAAACAAAACAAAAACAAATCAGTGATCAATATAGCCACCTTTCTTTGCAAGGACACTCAAAAGCCTGCCATCCATGGATTCTGTCAGTGTTTTGATCTGTTCACCATCAACATTGCGTGCAGCAGCAACCACAGCCTCCCAGACACTGTTCAGAGAGGTGTACTGTTTTCCCTCCTTGTAAATCTCACATTTGATGATGGACCACAGGTTCTCAATGGGGTTCAGATCAGGTGAACAAGGAGGCCATGTCAGTAGATTTTCTTCTTTTATACCCTTTCTTGCCAGCCACGCTGTGGAGTACTTGGACGCGTGTGATGGAGCATTGTCCTGCATGAAAATCATGTTTTTCTTGAAGGATGCAGACTTCTTCCTGTACCACTGCTTGAAGAAGGTGTCTTCCAGAAACTGGCAGTAGGACTGGGAGTTGAGCTTGACTCCATCCTCAACCCGAAAAGGCCCCACAAGCTCTCTTTGATGATACCAGCCCAAACCAGTACTCCACCTCCACCTTGCTGGCGTCTGAGTCGGACTGGAGCTCTCTGCCCTTTACCAATCCAGCCATGGGCCCATCCATCTGGCCCATCAAGACTCACTCTCATTTCATCAGTCCATAAAACCTTAGAAAAATCAGTCTTGAGATATTTCTTGGCCCAGTCTTGACGTTTCAGCTTGTGTGTCTTGTTCAGTGGTGGTCGTCTTTCAGCCTTTCTTACCTTGGCCATGTCTCTGAGTATTGCACACCTTGTGCTTTTGGGCACTCCAGTGATGTTGCAGCTCTGAAATATGGCCAAACTGGTGGCAAGTGGCATCTTGGCAGCTGCACGCTTGACTTTTCTCAGTTCATGGGCAGTTATTTTGCGCCTTGGTTTTTTCACACGCTTCTTGCGACCCTGTTGACAATTTTGAATGAAACGCTTGATTGTTCGATGATCACGCTTCAGAAGCTTTGCAATTTCAAGAGTGCTGCATCCCTCTGCAAGATATCTCACTATTTTTTACTTTTCTGAGCCTGTCAAGTCCTTCTTTTGACCCATTTTGCCAAAGGAAAGGAAGTTGCCTAATAATTATGCACACCTGATATAGGGTGTTGATGTCATTAGACCACACCCCTTCTCATTACAGAGATGCACATCACCTAATATGCTTAATTGGTAGTAGGCTTTCGAGCCTATACAGCTTGGAGTAAGACAACATGCATAAAGAGGATGATCTGGTCAAAATACTCATTTGCCTAATAATTCTGCACTCCCTGTATATCTATGTGAACGTATATATATATATATATATATATATATATATATATATATATATATATATATATACACACACACATATATACACACATACACACATTCAAACCTTTTTTAGTCAAACACAACCCTTTTAAAATCTTTTTAACAATAATAAACTAATATTTTTTGTATTAAAAAGTGTATATATGAGTGTAATACTTTAAAAATGTTTTATTATATGTTTTGTGTAACTTTTTTTTTAAAAAACAGAATTTATGCTTACCTGATAAATTACTTTCTCCAACGGTGTGTCCGGTCCACGGCGTCATCCTTACTTGGGATATTCTCTTCCCCAACAGGAAATGGCAAAGAGTCCCAGCAAAGCTGGTCACATGATCCCTCCTAGGCTCCGCCCACCCCAGTCATTCGACCGACGGACAGGAGGAAATATATATAGGAGAAACCATATGATACCGTGGTGACTGTAGTTAGAGAAAATAATTCATCAGACCTGATTAAAAAACCAGGGCGGGCCGTGGACCGGACACACCGTTGGAGAAAGTAATTTATCAGGTAAGCATAAATTCTGTTTTCTCCAACATTGGTGTGTCCGGTCCACGGCGTCATCCTTACTTGTGGGAACCAATACCAAAGCTTTAGGACACGGATGAAGGGAGGGAGCAAATCAGGTCACCTAAATGGAAGGCACCACCTTTCTCCCAAAAATAGCCTCCGAAGAAGCAAAAGTATCAAATTTGTAAAATTTGGCAAAAGTGTGCAGTGAAGACCAAGTCGCTGCCTTACATATCTGGTCAACAGAAGCCTCGTTCTTGAAGGCCCATGTGGAAGCCACAGCCCTAGTGGAGTGAGCTGTGATTCTTTCAGGAGGCTGCCGTCCGGCAGTCTCATAAGCCAATCGGATAATGCTTTTAAGCCAAAAGGAAAGAGAGGTAGAAGTCGCTTTTTGACCTCTCCTTTTACCAGAATAAACAACAAACAAGGAAGATGTTTGTCTGAAATCTTTAGTAGCCTCTAAATAGAATTTTAGAGCACGGACTACGTCCAAATTGTGTAACAAACGTTCCTTCTTTGAAACTGGATTCGGACACAAAGAAGGTACAACTATCTCCTGGTTAATATTTTTGTTGGAAACAACTTTCGGAAGAAAACCAGGCTTAGTACGCAAAACCACCTTATCTGCATGGAACACCAGATAGGGCGGAGAACACTGCAGAGCAGATAACTCTGAAACTCTTCTAGCAGAAGAAATTGCAACCAAAAACAAAACTTTCCAAGATAATAACTTAATATCTACGGAATGTAAGGGTTCAAACGGAACCCCTTGAAGAACTGAAAGAACTAGATTTAGACTCCAGGGAGGAGTCAAAGGTCTGTAAACAGGCTTGATCCTAACCAGAGCCTGAACAAATGCTTGAACATCTGGCACAGCTGCCAGTCTTTTGTGAAGTAAAACAGATAAAGCAGAGATCTGTCCCTTCAGAGAACTTGCAGATAATCCTTTCTCCAAACCTTCTTGTAGAAAGGATAGAATCTTAGGAATTTTTATCTTGTTCCATGGGAATCCTTTAGATTCACACCAACAGATATATTTTTTCCATATTTTATGGTAAATTTTTCTAGTTACAGGCTTTCTAGCCTGAATCAGAGTATCTATTACAGAATCTGAAAACCCACGCTTTGATAAAATCAAGCGTTCAATCTCCAAGCCGTCAGTTGGAGGGAAACCAGATTCGGATGTTCGAATGGACCCTGAACAAGAAGGTCCTGTTTCAAAGGTAGCTTCCATGGTGGAGCCGATGACATATTGACCAGGTCTGCATACCAAGTCCTGCGTGGCCATGCAGGAGCTATCAAGATCACCGAGGCCCTCTCCTGATTGATCCTGGCTACCAGCCTGGGGATGAGAGGAAACGGTGGGAATACATAAGCTAGGTTGAAGGTCCAAGGTGCTACTAGTGCATCTACTAGGGTCGCCTTGGGATCCCTGGATCTGGACCCGTAGCAAGGAACCTTGAAGTTCTGACGAGACGCCATCAGATCGATGTCTGGAATGCCCCATAATTGAGTTATTTGGGCAAAGATTTCCGGATGGAGTTCCCACTCCCCCGGATGGAATGTCTGACGATTCAGAAAATCCGCTTCCCAATTTTCCACTCCTGGGATGTGGATCGCAGACAAGTGGCAGGAGTGATCCTCCGCCCATTGAATTATCTTGGTCACTTCTTTCATTGCCAGGGAAGTCCTTGTTCCCCCCTGATGATTGATATATGCAACGGTCGTCATGTTGTCTGACTGAAACCTTATGAATTTGGCCTTTGCTAGTTGAGGCCAAGCTCTGAGAGCATTGAATATCGCTCTCAGTTCCAGAATGTTTATCGGGAGAAGAGACTCTTCCCGAGACCATAGACCCTGAGCTTTCAGGGATTCCCAGACCGCGCCCCAGCCCACTAGGCTGGCGTCGGTCGTGACAATGACCCACTCTGGTCTGCGGAAGCTCATTCCCTGTGACAGATTGTCCAGGGTCAGCCACCAACAGAGTGAATCTCTGGTCTTTTGATCTACTTGAATCGTCGGAGACAAGTCTGTATAATCCCCATTCCACTGTCTGAGCATGCACAGTTGTAATGGTCTTAGATGAATTCGTGCAAAAGGAACTATGTCCATTGTTGCAACCATCAATCCTATTACTTCCATGCACTGCGCTATGGAAGGACGAGGAACAGAATGAAGTACTTGACAAGAGCTTAGAAGTTTTGATTTTCTGACCTCTGTCAGAAAAATCCTCATTTCTAAGGAATCTATTATTGTTCCCAAGAAGGGAACTCTTGTTGACGGGGACAGAGAACTTTTTTCTTTGTTCACCTTCCATCCGTGAGATCTGAGAAAGGCTAGGACGATGTCCGTATGAGCCTTTGCTTTTGACAGGGACGACGCTTGAATCAGGATGTCGTCCAAGTAAGGTACTACTGCAATGCCCCTTGGTCTTAGAACTGCTAGAAGGGACCCTAGTACCTTTGTGAAAATCCTTGGAGCAGTGGCTAATCCAAATGGAAGTGCCACAAACTGGTAATGCTTGTCCAGAAAAGCGAACCTTAGGAACTGATGATGTTCCTTGTGGATAGGAATATGTAGGTACGCATCCTTTAAATCCACGGTAGTCATAAATTGATTTTCCTGGATAGTAGGTAGGATCGTTCGAATAGTTTCCATTTTGAACGATGGTACCCTGAGAAATTTGTTTAGGATCTTTAGATCCAAAATTGGTCTGAATGTTCCCTCTTTTTTGGGAACTATGAACAGATTGGAATAAAATCCCATTCCTTGTTCTCTTATTGGAACTGGATGTATCACTCCCATCTTTAACAGGTCTTCTACACAATGTAAGAAAGCCTGTCTCTTTATTTGGTTTGAAGATAATTGAGACCTGTGGAACCTTCCCCTTGGGGGTAGTTCCTTGAATTCCAGGAGATAACCTTGAGAAACTATTTCTAGCGCCCAAGGATCCTGAACATCTCTTGCCCAAGCCTGAGCAAAGAGAGAAAATCTGCCCCCCACTAGATCCGGTCCCGGATCGGGGGCTATCCCTTCATGCTGTTTTGGTAGCAGTGGTAGGCTTCTTGGCCTGCTTACCCTTGTTCCAGCCTTGCATTGGTTTCCAGGCTGGTTTGGGTTGTGAAGTATTACCCTCTTGCTTAGAGGATACAGAATTAGAGACTGGTCCGTTTCTGCGAAAGGGACGAAAATTAGGCTTATTATTAGCCTTACAAGACCTATCCTGTGGGAGGGCGTGGCCCTTTCCCCCAGTGATGTCTGAAATAATCTCTTTCAAATCAGGTCAAAATAATGTTTTACCTTTGAAAGGAATGTTAAGCAATTTTGTCTTGGAAGACACATCCGCTGACCAAGACTTTAGCCAAAGCACTCTGCGCGCCACGACAGCAAACCCTGAATTTTTCGCCGCTAATCTAGCTAATTGCAAAGCGGCATCTAAAACAAAAGAGTTAGCCAATTTAAGTGCTTGAACTCTGTCCATAACCTCCTCATACGAAGATTCTTTACTGAGCGATTTTTCTAGTTCCTCGAACCAGAAACACGCTGCTGTAGTGACAGGAACAATGCATGAAATTGGTTGTAGAAGGTAACCTTGCTGTACAAAAATCTTTTTAAGCAAACCCTCTAATTTCTTATCCATAGGATCTTTGAAAGCACAACTATCTTCAATAGGAATAGTAGTGCGTCTGTTTAGAGTAGAAACCGCCCCCTCGACCTTGGGGACTGTCTGCCATAAGTCCTTTCTGGGGTCGACTATAGGAAATAATTTCTTAAATATAGGGGGGGGGAACAAAAGGTATGCCGGGCCTTTCCCACTCTTTATTTACTATGTCCGCCACCCGCTTGGGTATAGGAAAAGCGTCGGGGGGCACCGGAACCTCTAGGAACTTGTCCATCTTACATAATTTCTCTAGAATGACCAAATTGTCACAATCATCCAGAGTAGATAACACCTCCTTAAGCAGTGCGCGGAGATGTTCTAATTTAAATTTAAATGTCACAACATCAGGTTCAGCTTGATGAGAAATTTTTCCTGAATCTGAAATTTCTCCATCAGACAAAACCTCCCTCATGGCCCCTTGAGATTGGTGTGAGGGTATGTCAGAACAGTTATCATCAGCGTCCTCTTGCTCTTCAGTGTTTAAAACAGAGCAATCGCGCTTTCTCTGATAAGTAGGCATTTTGGATAAAAGATTTGCTATGGAGTTATCCATTACAGCCGTTAATTGTTGCATGGTAATAAGTATTGGCGCACTAGATGTACTAGGGGCCTCCTGTGTGGGCATAACTGGTGTAGACACAGTAGGGGATGATGTAGTATCATGTTTACTCCCCTCATTTGAGGAATCATCTTGGGCAATATCATTATCTGTTGCAATACTGTCCTTACTTTGTTTGGACACTATGGCACAATTATCACATAAATTTAAATGGGGAGACACATTGGCTTTCATACATATAGAACATAGCTTATCTGATGGTACAGACATGTTAAACAGGCTTAAACTTGTCAACAAAGCACAAATAACGCTTTAAAATAAAACCGTTACTGTCACTTTAAATTTCAAACTGAAAACACTTTATTACTGAATATGTGAAAAAGTATGAAGGAATTGTTCAAAATTCACCAAAATTTCACCACAGTGTCTTAAAGCATTAAAAGTATTGCACACCAAATTTCAGAGCTTTAACCCTTAAATTAACGGAACCGGAGCCGTTTTTACATTTAACCCCTATACAGTCCCAGAATGAGGCTCTGTCTATAACTAGAAAGGCCCCCATCTGAAAAAGGTGTCCAACACAGTGCCTGCCGTTTTTCTAAACGTTCCCCAAGAATATAATACCAATAATTAGTTAGAATCTGCATAATATGCCTAGTAAAGCAACTGTTTTAGCCCAGAAAAATGTCTACCAGTTTTTAAGCCCTTTTTGAAGCCCTTTATTCTTTTATGTTTAACTAAGAAAATGGCTTACTGGTCCCCATGAGGGGAAATGACAGCCTTCCAGCATTACATGGTCTTGTTAGAAAACATAATTTATGCTTACCTGATAAATTTATTTCTCTTGTAGTGTATCCAGTCCACGGATCATCCATTACTTATGGGATATTAACTCCTCCCCAACAGGAAGTGCAAGAGGATTCACCCAGCAGAGCTGCTATATAGCTCCTCCCCTAACTGCCATTACCAGTCATTCGACCGAAAACATGCAGAGAAAGGAAAACCATAGGGTACAGTGGTGACTGTAGTTTAATGGAAAAATTACCTGCCTTAAAGTGACAGGGCGGGCCGTGGACTGGATACACTACAAGAGAAATAAATTTATCAGGTAAGCATAAATTATGTTTTCTCTTGTTAAGTGTATCCAGTCCACGGATCATCCATTACTTATGGGATACCAATACCAAAGCTAAAGTACACGGATGACGGGAGGGACAGGCAGGCTCTTTATACGGAAGGAACCACTGCCTGAAGAACCTTTCTCCCAAAAACAGCCTCCGAAGAAGCAAAAGTGTCAAATTTGTAAAATTTGGAAAAAGTATGAAGAGAAGACCAAGTTGCAGCCTTGCAAATCTGTTCAACAGAAGCCTTATTCTTAAAGGCCCAAGTGGAAGCCACAGCTCTAGTAGAATGTGCTGTAATTCTTTCAGGAGGCTGCTGTCCAGCAGTCTCATAGGCTAACCGTATTATGCTACGAAGCCAAAAGGAGAGAGAGGTAGCCGAAGCTTTTTGACCTCTCCTCTGACCAGAATAAACGACAAACAGGGAAGACGTTTGTCGAAAATCCTTAGTTGCCTGTAGATAAAATTTCAGGGCACGGACTACATCTAGATTGTGTAGCAGACGTTCCTTTTTCGAAGAAGGATTAGGACACAAAGATGGAACCACAATCTCTTGATTGATATTCCTGTTAGTGACCACCTTAGGTAGGAACCCAGGTTTAGTACGCAGAACTACCTTGTCTGAATGAAAAATCAGATAAGGAGAATCACAATGTAAGGCAGATAACTCAGAGACTCTTCGAGCCGAGGAAATCGCCATTAAAAACAGAACTTTCCAAGATAACAACTTGATATCAATGGAATGAAGGGGTTCAAACGGAACCCCCTGTAAAACATTAAGAACTAAGTTCAAACTCCATGGTGGAGCAACAGTTTTAAACACAGGCTTGATCCTCGCTAAAGCCTGACAAAAAGCTTGAACGTCCGGAACTTCTGACAGACGTTTGTGAAAAAGAATGGACAGAGCTGAAATCTGTCCCTTTAAGGAACTAGCGGATAAACCCTTTTCTAAACCTTCTTGTAGAAAAGACAATATCCTCGGAATCCTAACCTTACTCCATGAGTAACTCTTGGATTCGCACCAATATAAGTATTTGCGCCATATCTTATGGTAAATCTTTCTGGTAACAGGCTTCCTAGCCTGTATTAAGGTATCAATAACTGACTCAGAAAAACCACGTTTTGATAAAATCAAGCGTTCAATTTCCAAGCAGTCAGCTTCAGAGAAATTAGATTTTGAAGTTTGAAGGGACCCTGGATCAGAAGGTCCTGTTTCAGAGGTAGCGACCAAGGTGGACAGGATGACATGTCCACTAGATCTGCATACCAAGTCCTGCGTGGCCATGCAGGCGCTATTAGAATCACTGATGCTCTCTCCTGTTTGATTCTGGCAATCAATCGAGGAAGCATCGGGAAGGGTGGAAACACATAAGCCATCCCGAAGGTCCAAGGTGCTGTCAAAGCATCTATCAGAACCGCTCCCGGATCCCTGGATCTGGACCCGTAACGAGGAAGCTTGGCGTTCTGTCGAGACGCCATGAGATCTATCTCTGGTTTGCCCCAACGTCGAAGTATTTGGGCAAAGACCTCCGGATGAAGTTCCCACTCCCCCGGATGAAAAGTCTGACGACTTAAGAAATCCGCCTCCCAGTTCTCCACTCCCGGGATGTGGATTGCTGACAGGTGGCAAGAGTGAGACTCTGCCCAGCGAATTATCTTTGATACTTCCATCATTGCTAGGGAGCTTCTTGTCCCTCCCTGATGGTTGATGTAAGCTACAGTCGTGATGTTGTCCGACTGAAACCTGATGAACCCCCGAGTTGTTAACTGGGGCCAAGCCAGAAGGGCATTGAGAACTGCTCTCAATTCCAGAATGTTTATTGGTAGGAGACTCTCCTCCTGATTCCATTGTCCCTGAGCCTTCAGAGAATTCCAGACAGCGCCCCAACCTAGTAGGCTGGCGTCTGTTGTTACAATTGTCCAGTCCGGCCTGCTGAATGGCATCCCCCTGGACAGATGTGGCCGAGAAAGCCACCATAGAAGAGAATTTCTGGTCTCTTGATCCAGATTCAGAGTAGGGGACAAGTCTGAGTAATCCCCATTCCACTGACTTAGCATGCACAATTGCAGCGGTCTGAGATGTAGACATGCAAAGGGTACTATGTCCATTGCTGCTACCATTAAGCCGATCACCTCCATGCATTGAGCTACTGACGGGTGTTGAATGGAATGAAGGACACGGCATGCATTTTGAAGCTTTGTTAACCTGTCTTCTGTCAGGTAAATCTTCATTTCTACAGAATCTATAAGAGTCCCCAAGAAGGGAACTCTTGTGAGTGGAAAGAGAGAACTCTTCTTTTCGTTCACCTTCCATCCATGCGACCTTAGAAATGCCAGTACTAACTCTGTATGAGACTTGGCAGTTTGAAAGCTTGAAGCTTGTATCAGAATGTCGTCTAGGTACGGAGCTACCGCAATTCCTCGCGGTCTTAGTACCGCCAGAAGAGCACCCAGAACCTTTGTGAAGATTCTCGGAGCCGTAGCCAATCCAAATGGAAGAGCTACAAACTGGTAATGCCTGTCTAGAAAGGCAAACCTTAGATACCGGTAATGATCTTTGTGAATCGGTATGTGAAGGTAAGCATCCTTTAAATCCACTGTGGTCATGTACTGACCCTTTTGGATCATGGGTAAAATTGTCCGAATAGTTTCCATTTTGAACGACGGAACTCTTAGGAATTTGTTTAGGATCTTTAAATCCAAGATTGGCCTGAAAGTTCCCTCTTTTTTGGGAACCACAAACAGATTTGAGTAAAACCCTTGTCCTTGTTCCGACAGCGGAACCGGATGGATCACTCCCATTAATAAAAGATCTTGTACGCAGCGTAGAAACGCCTCTTTCTTTATTTGGTTTGTTGACAACCTTGACAGATGAAATCTCCCTCTTGGGGGAGAGAATTTGAAGTCTAGAAGGTATCCCTGAGATATGATCTCTAACGCCCAGGGATCCTGGACATCTCTTGCCCAAGCCTGGGCGAAGAGAGAAAGTCTGCCCCCCACTAGATCCGTTCCCGGATCGGGGGCCCTCGATTCATGCTGTCTTAGGGGCAGCAGCAGGTTTCCTGGCCTGCTTGCCCTTGTTCCAGGACTGGTTAGGTCTCCAGCCTTGTCTGTAGCGAGCAACAGCTCCTTCCTGTTTTGGTGCAGAGGAAGTTGATGCTGCTCCTGCTTTGAAATTACGAAAGGAACGAAAATTAGACTGTCTAGCCTTAGGTTTGGCTCTGTCTTGAGGCAGGGCATGGCCTTTACCTCCTGTAATGTCAGCGATAATTTCTTTCAACCCGGGCCCGAATAAGGTCTGCCCTTAGAAACGTATATTAAGCAATTTAGATTTAGAAGTAACTTCAGCTGACCAGGATTTTAGCCACAGTGCTCTGCGTGCCTGAATGGCGAATCCGGAATTCTTAGCCGTAAGTTTAGTTAAATGTACTACGGCATCTGAAATAAATGAGTTAGCTAACTTAAGGGCTTTAAGCTTGTGTGTAATCTCATCTAATGGAGCTGATTCAAGTGTCTCTTCCAGAGACTCAAACCAAAATGCTGCTGCAGCCGTGACAGGCGCAATGCATGCAAGAGGTTGCAATATAAAACCTTGTTGAATAAACATTTTCTTAAGGTAACCCTCTAACTTTTTATCCATTGGATCTGAAAAGGCACAGCTATCCTCCACCGGGATAGTGGTACGCTTAGCTAAAGTAGAAACTGCTCCCTCCACCTTAGGGACCGTTTGCCATAAGTCCCGTGTGGTGGCGTCTATTGGAAACATCTTTCTAAATATCGGAGGGGGTGAGAACGGCACACCGGGTCTATCCCACTCCTTAGTAACAATTTCAGTAAGTCTCTTAGGTATAGGAAAAACGTCAGTACTCGCCGGTACCGCAAAATATTTATCCAACCTACACATTTTCTCTGGTATTGCAACTGTGTTACAATCATTCAGAGCCGCTAACACCTCCCCTAGTAATACACGGAGGTTTTCCAGCTTAAATTTTAAATTTGAAATATCTGAATCCAGTTTGTTTGGATCAGAAACGTCACCCGCAGAATGAAGCTCTCCGTCCTCATGTTCTGCAAATTGTGACGCAGTGTCTGACATGGCCCTAATATTATCAGCGCACTCTGTTCTCACCCCAGAGTGATCACGCTTACCTCTTAGTTCTGGTAATTTAGCCAAAACTTCAGTCATAACAGTAGCCATATCCTGTAATGTGATTTGTAATGGCCGCCCAGATGTACTCGGCGCTACAATATCACGCACCTCCCGAGCGGGAGATGCAGGTACTGACACGTGAGGCGAGTTAGTCGGCATAACTCTCCCCTCGTTGTTTGGTGAAATATGTTCAATTTGTACAGATTGACTTTTATTTAAAGTAGCATCAATACAGTTAGTACATAAATTTCTATTGGGCTCCACTTTGGCTTTAGCACATATAGCACAGATATCTTCCTCTGAATCAGACATGTTTAACACACTAGCAAATAAACTAGCAACTTGGAAATACTTTTCAAGTAATTTACTATAATATGAAAACGTACTGTGCCTATAAGAAGCACAGAAAAAGTTATGACAGTTGAAAATTAATAAACTGAAAAGTTATAGCATCAAATCTTTGTAAAAAACACAATTTTAGCAAAGGATTGCTCCCATTAGCAAAGGATAACTAACCCTGAAACGTTTTTTTTTATCACAGTCAACTACAATCTCACAGCTCTGCTGTGAGTGATTACCTCCCTCACAACAAGTTTTGAAGACCCCTGAGTTCTGTAGAGATGAACCGGATCATGCAGGGAAGACAATAAACTTCTGACTGAATTTTTTGATGCGTAGCAAAAGCACCAAAAAAGGCCCCTCCCCCTCACACATAACAGTGAGAGAGATCAGCAAACTGTCATAAATTAAATAAAACGACTGCCAAGTGGAAAAAAATAGTGCCCAAAACATTTTTTCACCCAGTACCTCAGAAAATTAAACGATTTTACATGCCAGCAAAAAACGTTTAACATTAATAAATTGAGTGTTATTAAAAAGCCTGTTGCTAGTCCCTGCAAATTAGGCTAAAGTTTTATGCATACAGTATAATTCCAGTGAAGTGCCATTCCCCAGAATACTGAAGTGTAAAATATACATACATGACAGCCTGATACCAGTTGCTGCTACTGCATTTAAGGCTGAGTTTACATTATATCGGTATGGCAGAATTTTCTCATCAATTCCATTGTCAGAAAATAATAAGCTGCTACATACCTCTTTGCAGATTAATCTGCCCGCTGTCCCCTGATCTGAAGTTTACCTCTCCTCAGATGGCCGAGAAACAGCAATATGATCTTAACTACTCCGGCTAAAATCATAGAAAAACTCAGGTAGATTCTTCTTCAAATTCTACCAGAGAAGGAATAACACACTCCGGTGCTATTATAAAATAACAAACTTTTGATTGAAGGTATGAAACTAAGTATAATCACCACAGTCCTCTCACACATCCTATCTATTCGTTGGGTGCAAGAGAATGACTGGTAATGGCAGTTAGGGGAGGAGCTATATAGCAGCTCTGCTGGGTGAATCCTCTTGCACTTCCTGTTGGGGAGGAGTTAATATCCCATAAGTAATGGATGATCCGTGGACTGGATACACTTAACAAGAGAAATATGGCTAGTCATACCTTAAGCAGAAAAGACTGCTAACTGTTTCCCCCAACTGAAGTTACTTCATCTCAACAGTGCTGTGTGGAAACAGCAATTGATTTCAGTTACTGTCTGCTAAAATCATCTTCCTCTTACAAACAGAAATCTTCATCCTTTTCTGTTTCAGAGTAAATAGTACATACCAGCACTATTTTAAAATAACAAACACTTGATAGAAGAATAAAACTACATTTAAACACCAAAAAACTCTTAACCATCTCCGTGGAGATGTTGCCTGTGCAACGGCAAAGAGAATGACTGGGGTGGGCGGAGCCTAGGAGGGATCATGTGACCAGCTTTGCTGGGACTCTTTGCCATTTCCTGTTGGGGAAGAGAATATCCCACAAGTAAGGATGACGCCGTGGACCGGACACACCAATGTTGGAGAAATATGTTTTTGTGTAACACTTAACTTCGGGTCTCAGGTCACGCTAATTATTCTAGCACTATTTGGGCTTTTGTTCTAGCACAACTCTCCTCTGGAAAATCTGATGTACCATAGACTTGTAATACGAAGTTGAGCGCTAATGTTATCGCACTCCTGCACTACTGCTTATCGCACTATCATTAGCACTCCACTTGTAATCTAGACCATAATAGGGTAAATTAAAGGGACACTAAAGTCATAATTAAACTTTCTTGATTCAGATAGAACATTAAATTAACTACGTTACATGAAGCAACCAAGGAACAAAGGAAAGCTACAGTGTAAAAATGCACAAAGTGTTATATCTTTTATCATGACAGAAAGGAAAAGGAAACAATATAAAGTTAAGTTTATATTCCAAAAATTTAAAATTGTTTATTTGGCATTAAGCTAAGCTGTACACTGCTAGCACAAATTAAAATCACATCATAGGAAATTAGATAGTCACATTTTACAAATATACTTATTAAAGGGGCAGTAGCGGGAGCAAGCTACATTGAGTTTAATGGCGCGATCGGGCTGACTGTAAGTAGACAGCTGCCCAGATGCGCTTATGTACATAATTATATAACATTATTTTCTAGGTTTACTGCCCCTTTAATATAGATGATGCTAAAGTTAGCTCCTAATTCGGCCAGCTTTTTATTGAAGATTGAAGTTAGCTTACTATTCACCCAGCATCTTATACAGGTTAGCTTCTTATTCATGAACGTAATTATTTATTAAACAACAATTAGCAAAGTTAATATGATATTAATCATGAAATTTGGCACCAAACGTGGCACCATAATTTCTATTCATTTCAATGGGAAATTCTGAATAAGAAACCAAGCTTTTACTCTTGGCTCACTGACATTTGGATTTTTCTTTTTTACTAATTGGGCATCCCTCTATATAAAAAAGTTAAAATTAGGTTGACCTAAATGATATTGATCATAAAATATGGCACCAAACCTGGTACCCTAATTTCCATTAATTTATTTTTCTTTTCTTTTTTTTTTAATACATTTTTATTCATATTCAAAAGCTCCAATAAATTCACATATATTGAAAGGTTAATTATGAAAATAAATGGGGCCACGCAGGACCGCTGTTCTGAATGACACAAATCAAAAGTATATGGACACACAGGTACAAAAATTAACACAGAGAATCAAAATTCTATTTTTCAACCAGAAAGTGAAATCAAAGAAAATTGATACAGTACTATCATAATGTGCAACAGTGCATATGTAAAAGGAATGGAAGAAGAAAGGAAGGGTGGGGGGGGGGGGGTTCATATAGTCAGTTAGGTGGTAGGTAAGATTCATATATGATGTAATTTCCATGAATTTCAAAGGAAAATTCTGAATAAGTAACCAAGCTTTTACTCTTTTAAAACCATCTTGGCTCACTCACATTTGGTTTGTTTAATGCTAATTGGGCATCCCTCTATGTAAAATAATTCAATCTAGCCTGTGCCAAATGATATTGATCATACAATATGGCAACAAACTTGGCATCCTAGCATCCATGCATTTCAATAGAAAATTCAGAATAAGTAACCAAGCTTTTACCCTATTAAAACCATCTTGGCTCACTCACATTTGGCTTGTTTTATGCTAATTGGGCATCTCTCTATATAAAAAAATAAAATCTAGCCTGATCCAAATAATATTGATCATATAATATGGTAACAAACTTGGTACCCTAGCATCCATGCATTTCAATGGGAGTAGAAACCCCATTTTTAATATTTTTTTCTCCTTGGAACTGAGCAATTCTGCTTGAAATTCATGACCATTATTTTTTCTTTTTTTCTTTTTTCTGTCTCCATATATTTTTATTCTTAATATTTTTTTATGAGCACCTATATATATTTTTTTTATATTTTTTTACCACTTGGTCCATAGAAGTTTTAACTATACAATTAGGAGAATATATTGTGCTATATAGTTAGAGAAATATATTGTACTTCAAATTGTTTATATTTTATTTTAATATCACTCTGCACCTCTAAGATTGAGGTAATTTTATGTTAAACCATTAGAATAATTTATACAGATACATCTGGATGTAAAAACAATTCACTACCTATTTATTTATTTATTTATTTATTTATTTATTTTATTGATGTTACTTAATAAAATAATTTTTATTTCAATACACATCCTTTTAACACTTGTATTACTTATATAATAAGTTGATGTACAGTTCTATTTTTCTATATAGGCATAAAAAAGAGGTAATACCTCCCTATACAGGTTTGCTTATATAGAACTAACCAATGGTATTTTTTAGGTACCTGTACGGAACCAAATCATTAAGATTGTGATTAGTTTGCATAATATTACTAGACTGGTTAAAGCATCTTGGTATTGGTATAATAACCAACCTTAATACCAGTAACACACTTATCCAAGTCCATAGTGGGTCCCTTAAGTGGGTCCTTTAATAGCTTTTTTTTTAGAAACATAGAAACATAGATATTGACGGCAGATAAGAGCCATAGGCCCAGCAAGTCTGCCCGACCTTACCTAACAGTATAAACTTATCTAGTTCGTAGGATAGCCCTATGCTTGTCCCATGCATTTTTAAAGTCCCCCACAGTGTTTGTTGCTACTACCTCTTGAGGAAGTTTATTCCATAAATCAATCACTCTTTCTGTAAAGAAGTGCTTCCTCAAATTACTTCTGAATCTACTACCCTTTAGCTTGAGCTCATGACCCCTTGTTCTTGAATTTTCCATTTTATGTAAAATACCCACAGCCTCAGTTTTACTAAACCCTTTAATGTACTTGAAAGTTGCTATCATATCAGTGCTACCTTATATCTTGTGTGAATTTATTTGTGTATTGACTCATAGGGAAAGAGTCTATATTTAAGGTTTAGCTATATTAGAGGTATTTTAGGATATCAGATACATTTTTGGAGAAAAAAAAATTTGGAGATAAAATGGGAGATTCTGAATAAGTAACCAAGCTTTTACTCTATTAAAACCATCTTGGCTCACTCACATTTTGGCTTGTTTAATGCTAATTGGGCATCCCTCTATATACGAAAATGAAATATAGCCTGAGCCAAATGATATTGATCATGTAATATGGCACCAAACCTGGTACAATAATTCCCATGCATTTCAATGGGAGATTCTGAATAAGTAACCAAGCTTTTACTCTATTAGAACCATCTTTGCTCACTCACATTTGGCTTGGTTTATGCTAATTGGGCATCCCTCTATATAAAAAAATTAAATCTTGCCTGATCCAAATTATATTGATCACATAATATGGCACCAAACCTGGCACCCTAGCATCTATGAAACAAAATGAAAGGGCGCCTCCTAGTGTAGCCAGTATATATTGGGATAGATAGAATGAGATATAGCTTTTATACTCACATATAGTTAAGGCAAAGATAATGCCTAGATAAACAGTCTGGAAACTTAGCAGTGTCCCAGTTGACTGTGCATCAGAATGCAAGGGCAGCTCCTCTTAGTAGATTCCAAAAACCATCTGAAAAAGTAGAAAGATATACAGAGGGCGACTCCTAGTGCAGATTAGTAAGCAAAGTGTGTACCCACCAGCTTAACCCTTCAGAGAGATACTCACAAAGTATAAAGCACACTGTAGTGCTAATGTAGCAAGCTGGGTATATTACAGTGGCCCAGCGCACATACCACTCCGGTAAGGAATTGTCCAAGGTGTTTAAAGTGCTCAAAAGAGAAGATAGGAGACTCCAGAAGTATAAAATAACACTTTATATAAAAATATAACAATGTACAAAAAAAAATCAGTAAAACACGCTACGCGTTTCTCAGAGCTGACCACTCTGTTTCCTCAGGCAAGTAATACTGATCTAAAACTGAAGTCTCCTATTTATACACCCTCAAATCAATTAAAACATCAGTCACACCCAGTTTAACAATTACTTATGCAAATGTTGCTATGGTAACCTTCACAATCAAAACTGACTTTTCTTAGTACAAGTATAGAGATATATAGCACATTTTGTGTACAGATCTACTTTAAAACGTTTAGCTAGTATTCAAACAGGTGTGTAGCAGATAATACAATGTATCTAATAAACATTTTGAAAGAAAACATATACAATGTCCACAATAACATTTTCACAGGAAAAAAGATACAATACCCATATAGTTAGTTCATAATTTTTCAACAATCTCTCTTTGTGAATATAGATGATGTGATGATGTGTGTGAAATATGACACTGATATGATATGTGTGTATGACATAAAAAAGACCTAATCTGTGTAAATGAATATTAACTAAGTGTATACCTAAAGTCATCTTAATATATATACCTCCATAAATAGTGGGTGAAAGTGTTTAAAGGTGATTTGATACTTAATGTATATGTAGATGTTAATATTGTAGGCTATGTACATTATTGGTATAAGAGAAATGACTATGACCTATGTGAACAATAAGACATAACTTATTTATATGAATATAAACTAAGTGAATACCTAAAATCATCTGAACTTGAAAAACTTCTGAATATTGGGTGACAATATTAAAGTGGATGTGATCTATTATGTATATATGGGTATTATGTGCATTACTAATATAAGAGAAATGATATATAACCTGTGTATCAGGACCCATGGAATAGATGATGAAATGAACTGAATATTTATGCTACATTAGTCTAAAAAGCTGCTGTATCTATTACTTCATTGAGGCCTTCTGGATGTAAAGATGAAAATGTATAGATCCAGAAGGTCTCTCTTTGGCGGAGTTTAATCATTCTATTTTGGGAATTACTGGTATTCACTACCTCTAATGGGGTTATCTTCATAAGGCATTTGTTAGTACCATGTAATTCTGTGTGATGTCTAGAGGAGCTGTATTTATCCAATCCTTTCGTAATGCATCTGAGATGTTCTGACCATCTCTGTCTTATCATCCTGCAGGTGCGGCCTATGTAATGCAGGCCACAGATGCAGGTGATACAATAGACAACATAAGTAGAACTGCATGTTATTTTTTGTGTTAGTGTGAACATTTCCCCTGTATTGTTTGCTTTAATGGTCTTTTGTCCATTAATTGTATACTTACACATACTGCATCTATTCTTGTGACATCTAAAGAAGCCTATTTTTGCACCTTGTGTGCTTCCTAATTGTGATAAATCTCTATTGAATGGTGCGTTTGTTTCCCTTTTGCACATCACTATCTTGCTGGGTGCTAGTTTTTCTTTTATTGTTGGTGCTCTCCTAAAAGTACATATTGGTTTCTCCCCCAAAATAGATCTCAGAACGGGGTCTTTCTTTAATAATGTCCAATGTTTAGATAAAATCTTTTTAATCTCCCTATGGTTGTCATTGTATCTCGTAATGAATGTTGATTCATATCCTGAATCAAATGTAGATTCTTTTTTCTTTTTGCTATTGAGTAATTCATTCCTATTTTGGGCACGTGCCCTATGGTAACTGCGTTCAATAAGTGGTGCGGGGTAATGTTTTTCCTTAAACCTATCTATGAGGGTCTGACTTTGGATATCATATAAATTAATATCTGTACAATTTCTTCGGATTCTTCTAAACTGGCTATATGGTATGTTTATTTTCCAACTGGAGTAATGGTTACTGTAATAATCTAGTAAATTATTACTATCGACTGTTTTGAAAAAGGTGCATGATTCAACCTTATCATCTATGCCCCACATTAGGGAAACATCCAAAAAATCAATTTTATCTACTTGTACGTTCCATGTGAACTTAATCCCCATATTATTCATATTTAATTCATTCTGAAAGGCTGTCAGAGAATCTAGTGGACCTTTCCATAAAAAAAGCAGGTCGTCTATATAACGGCCATAGAAGACCAGATTTTGCTCCCAGTTTGAATCATAGATGTAAATTGATTCAAAATAACCCATAAACAGGTTAGCAAAACTGGGAGCAAATCTGGTCCCCATGGGCGTCCCTTTAATTTGTATGTAAAAATGATCTAAAAACTGAAAATAATTATGAGTCAAAATAAAACTTATAAGTTCTAATATGTAATTTTTTTGAAGATCTGACATATATATATGTCTTCACTTAAAAAATGATCTATTGATTTTAACCCTATGTCATGTGCAATATTTGAATAAAGCGAAGTGACATCGCAAGCCACCCAATACAGATTGTTCTCCTTTTTGATATTAGAAAGTTTGATTAATAAGTCAGTGGTATCTCTAATATGGGACCTCAATTGTACTACATATTTTTGAAGATAAAAATCAATATATGAAGATAGATTGTCGGTTATACTGTTCATTCCTGCAATGATGGGCCTACCAGGTGGATTATTTAATTGTTTATGTATTTTGGGTAGGTGGTAATAATAAGGTATGTTTGGACTTTTGGGAGTCAAAAAGGTCTTTTCTTTTTTATTCAAAATGCCATTTGTATGTCCAAAATTAATCAGTGTTATTAACTCTTTTGAAAAATTGTTTGTGGGATCTTTTTCTAGTTTATTATAATATTCTTTGTCAAGTACTATTCTATATGCTTCATTAATATAATCCAGGTAGTTTTGGATCACTATCCCCCCGCCTTTGTCCGCCTGGCGGATAACTATATTCTTATCTCTTGTAAGTTCCAAGAGAGCCTTCTTTTCATTGGGCCAGATATTGCTATAATTACTGTTGCGGATGGGAAGTTTTCCCAGATCTTCTAACACTAGACTTTGAAAAATATCTAGATATGCTGTATCCTCTCCTTTTGGATTAAATGAAGATGGCTGTGCAAAATTTGTATGGATGACCCCCTCAAAAAGTTGTTCTGATAGATCTTCAGGATCAACATATATCACTAGTGTATTTCTACATATTGGCATGTTATCTGTGAGAATGGGGATACCTGTATTTCTATTTGTATGAAGTGATTTTATCGTTGTAATGATAACTTTCTAGTGTATTTATTTAAATCCACATATATTTCAAACATCTTATGTGGGTTTGAGGGACAGAAACTCAAGCCCTTACCCAAGATTCTTATTTGGTCATTAGTGAGAATTTTGTCAGACAAATTAAAGACACCTTTGCTTAGTTGTTGTAACTTTTCTTCCTGGGAGGCAATTCCCATTCCCTTCCGTCCCCGTTTGTGTGTGTTCTTTTGTTTTTTCCTGGTTGTTGGTAGGGTGTATTTTGCCCTTCCTTTCTCCATAGGGGTGCTAGGGGAATAAGCTCCTCTAAAAAAGAAGAGGAATTATGTGGTATTGGTGAATTGTGTGTCTGTATATTATCCCTATTGGTAGTAGGCTGATCTTCGTATGTCCTATTGCTGTTATTAGTAGTTATTCCATGGGTCCTCTGTGTTTCAGCTACATATTCCCTCACTTGATGTGTTCTATTATGGTATTGGTTGTCTCTATAATCAGAAGGATGATTATCTCTATACTGATTGTGAGTCGGTTTGTGTGAAGGGTAATGATATGACTGCTCCCTAAAATGTGAACTAGTATTCTGTCTACTTTGATCTTTTTGATCTCTTTGACCTCTTTGATTGAAGTGTTGTCTATCATGTTGTGTATAATTTTGGTCATTAAGAGGTGTAAACCTATTAGAAATAGGGATCTGATAAGGTTGTTGTTCTCTATGTTCTCTAAAGTCAGTGAAGACTGTGTTTAGTTTTGTTATTTTTCTGTTGGAATTGGGCATTAGAATAATGTCTATTTCCCATGTAGTGGGATCTATTGAAATTGTTTTGATTTCTAAATCTATTTCTATTTTGGTATGTCACTGTAGTCCAAATGGGTTCATCTGGCTCTTTATTCTCCTTCTTATTATAAGTATAAACTGTTCCCTTTGTGAAGTCCTCATCATCCCTTTCCTTTTTCTTATTTTTTTTTAAAAATAATTTCATCTTGGTATTCATCAGTTGCTTTAATGGTTCTCTCATTGAGTGCTGAATATTCAGAAAGATCTTTATATTGTTCAAGTAATTTTTGAGTATTCTCAATTTTTAAGGCTATTTCCTCTGCTAATTTCTCTCTATGGGAAATCAGAATATCTATTAGATTAAAGGAACAGCTATCCAGAGCTGAATACCATTTGTTAAGTAATGTGTCATCTTCTTTAAATGAACAACTTTTCAGCAATCTTAAACCTCTTGGTATTTGTTTTTTGTCTCTATAGTATTTCAATGAGTCTAGATCCCACCAATGTCTATGTTCAATCTTAATAAATTCTTCTAACTGAGAAAATAGTTGTTTAATAGACATTACACCAGTGTGATCTGTACTCGTAGAATTGACATTAGGTTGATGTATAGATCTCTTGTTAGCCCTTTCTGTTAAAAGATAACATATTCTCAACAGTCTTATATATAGATATATAGATAAACGGTGACCTCTAGAAAAATAAACAAATATTAAAATAATATATCAGTGCATAAATATTGCTGAAGTTTTATAGATTTTATACTCACATATAGTTAAGGCAAAGATAATGCCTAGATAAACCGTTTGGAAACTTAGCAGTGTCCCAGTTCACTGTGCATCAGAATGCAAGGGCAGCTCCTCTTAGTAGATTCCAAAAACCATCTGAAAAAAGTAGAAAGATATACAGAGGGTGACTCCTAGTGCAGATTAGTAAGCAAAGTGTGTACCCACCAGCTTAACCCTTCAGAGAGATACTCACAAAGTATAAAGCACACTGTAGTGCTAATGTAGCAAGCTGGGTATATTACAGTGGCCCAGCGCACATACCACTCCGGTAAGGAATTGTCCAAGGTGTTTAAAGTTCTCAAAAGAGAAGATAGGAGAATCCAGAAGTATAAAAAAAAAACACTTTATATAAAAATATAACAATGTACAATAAAAAATCAGTAAAACACGCTAACTTCACCAATAATCATTGGATGTGAAATCATCAACACACAAACGGATTTATTATCATCTTTGGACTTTTTTTTCTGTATTGGTTGACGTTCTATTTTTAATATCATTTACAGGTATCATATATAAGCATTTATAAAACTTCAGCAATATTTATGCACTGATATATTATTTTAATATTTGTTTATTTTTCTAGAGGTCACCGTTTATCTATATATCTATATATAAGACTGTTGAGAATATGTTATCTTTAACAGAAAGGGCTAACAAGAGATCTATACATCAACCTAATGTCAATTCTACGAGTACAGATCACACTGGTGTAATGTCTATTAAACAACTATTTTCTCAGTTAGAAGAATTTATTAAGATTGAACATAGACATTGGTGGGATCTAGACTCATTGAAATACTATAGAGACAAAAAACAAATACCAAGAGGTTTAAAGGGACAGTCAACCATAGAATTGTTATTGTTTTAAAAGATAGATAATCCCTTTATTACTCATTCCCCAGTTTTGCACAACCAACACAGTTATATTAATGTACTTTTTACCTTTGTGATTACCTTGTATCTAGGAACCTTCTTCCAGCCCCCTGATCACATGACTGTGACTGTTTATTATCTATTGTCTTAAATTTAGCATTGTATTGTGCTAGATCTTAAATAACCCCCTGTGCCTGAACACAGTGTTATCTATATAGCCCACGTGTACTTTCTGTCTCTTTGTGTTGAAAAGAGATTTAAAAAGCATGTGATAAGAGGCAGCCCTCAAAGGCTTAGAAATTAGCATATGAGCCTACCTATGCTTAGTTTAAACTAAGAATACCAAGAGAAAAAAGCAAAATTTGATGATAAAAGTAAATTGGAAAGTTGATTAAAATTAAAAGTCCTATCTGAATAATGAAAGTTTAATTTATACTTGACTGTCCCTTTAAGATTGCTGAAAAGTTGTTCATTTAAAGAAGATGACACATTACTTAACAAATGGTATTCGGCTCTGGATAGCTGTTCCTTTAATCTAATAGATATTCTGATTTCCCATAGAGAGAAATTAGCAGAGGAAATAGCCTTAAAAATTGAGAATACTCAAAAATTACTTGAACAATATAAAGATCTTTCTGAATATTCAGCACTCAATGAGAGAACCATTAAAGCAACTGATGAATATCAAGATGAAATTATTTAAAAAAAAATAAGAAAAAGGAAAGGGATGATGAGGACTACACAAAGGGAACAGTTTATACTTATAATAAGAAGGAGAATAAAGAGCCAGATGAACCCATTTGGACTACAGTGACATACCAAAATAGAAATAGATTTAGAAATCAAAACAATTTCAATAGATCCCACTACATGGGAAATAGACATTATTCTAATGCCCAATTCCAACAGAAAAATAACAAAACTAACACAGTCTTCACTGACTTTAGAGAACATAGAGAACAACAACCTTATCAGATCCCTATTTCTAATAGGTTTACACCTCTTAATGACCAAAATTATACACAACATGATAGACAACACTTCAATCAAAGAGGTCAAAGAGATAAAAAAGATCAAAGTAGACAGAATACTAGTTCACATTTTAGGGAGCAGTCATATCATTACCCTTCACACAAACCGACTCACAATCAGTATAGAGATAATCATCCTTCTGATTATAGAGACAACCAATACCATAATAGAACACATCAAGTGAGGGAATATGTAGCTGAAACACTGAGGACCCATGGAATAACTACTAATAACAGCAATAGGACATACGAAGATCAGCCTACTACCAATAGGGATAATATACAGACACACAATTCACCAATACCACATAATTCCTCTTCTTTTTTAGAGGAGCGTATTCCCCTAGCACCCCTATGGAGAAGGGAAGGGCAAAATACACCCTACCAACAACCAGGAAAAAACAAAAGAACACACACAAACGGGGACGGAGGGGAAGGGGAATTGCCTCCCAGGAAGAAAAGTTACAACAACTAAGCAAAGGTGTCTTTAATTTGTCTGACAAAATTCTCACTAATGACCAAATAAGAATCTTGGGTAAGGGCTTGAGTTTCTATCCCTCAAACCCACATAAGATGTTTGAAATATATGTGGATTTAAATAAATACACTAGAAAGTTATCATTACAACGATATTTTGCAAAAAAATCACTTCATACAAATAGAAATACAGGTATCCCCATGCTCACAGATAACATGCCAATATGTAGAAATACACCAGTGATATATGTTGATCCTGAAGATCTATCAGAACAACTTTTTGAGGGGGCCATCTATACAAATTTTGCACCACCATCTTCATTTAATCCAAAAGGAGAGGATACAGCATATCTAGATATTTTTCAAAGTCTAGTGTTAGAAGATCTGGGAAAACTTCCCATCCGCAACAGTAATTATAGCAATATCTGGCCCAATGAAAAGAAGGCTCTCTTGGAACTTACAAGAGATACGAATATAGTTATCCGCCAGGCGGACAAAGGTGGGGGCATAGTGATCCAAAACTACCTGGATTATATTAATGAAGCATATAGAATAGTAATTGACAAAGAATATTATAATAAACTAGAAAAAGATCTCACAAACAATTTTTCAAAAGAGTTAATAACACTGATTAATTTTGGACATACAAATGGCATTTTGAATAAAAAAGAAAAGACCTTTTTGACTCCCAAAAGTCCAAACATACCTTATTATTACCACCTACCCAAAATACATAAACAATTAAATAATCCACCTGGTAGGCCCATCATTGCAGGAATGAACAGTATAACCGACAATCTATCTTCATATATTGATTTTTATCTTCAAAAATATGTAGTACAATTGAGGTCCCATATTAGAGATACCACTGACTTATTAATCAAACTTTCTAATATCAAAAAGAACAATCTGTATTGGGTGGCTTGCGATGTCACTTCGCTTTATTCAAATATTGCACATGACATAGGGTTAAAATCAATAGATCATTTTTTAAGTGAAGACATCTATATGTCAGATCTTCAAAAAAATTACATATTAGAACTTATAAGTTTTATTTTGACTCATAATTATTTTCAGTTTTTAGATAATTTTTACATACAAATTAAAGGGACGGCCATGGGGACCAGATTTGCTCCCAGTTTTGCTAACCTGTTTATGGGTTATTTTGAATCAATTTACATCTATGATTCAAACTGGGAGCAAAATCTGGTCTTCTATGGCCGTTATATAGACGACCTGCTTTTTTTATGGAAAGGTCCACTAGATTCTCTGACAGCCTTTCAGAATGAATTAAATATGAATAATATGGGGATAAAGTTCACATGGAACGTACAAGTAGATAAAATTGATTTTTTGGATATTTCCCTAATGTGGGGCATAGATGATAAGGTTGAATCATGCACCTTTTTCAAAACAGTCGATAGTAATAATTTACTTGATTATTACAGTAACCCTTACTCCAGCTGGAAAATAAACATACCATATAGCCAGTTTAGAAGAATCCGAAGAAATTGTACAGATATTAATATATATGATATCCAAAGTCAGACCCTCATAGATAGGTTTAAGGAAAAACATTACCCCGCACCACTTATTGAACGCAGTTACCATAGGGCACGTGCCCAAAATAGGAATGAATTACTCACTAGCAAAAAGAAAAAAGAATCTACATTTGATTCAGGATATGAATCAACATTCATTACGAGATACAATGACAACCATAGGGAGATTAAAAAGATTTTATCTAAACATTGGACATTATTAAAGAAAGACCCCGTTCTGCGATCTATTTTGGGGGAGAAACCAATATGTACTTTTAGGAGAGCACCAACAATAAAAGAAAAACTAGCACCCAGCAAGATAGTGATGTGCAAAAGGGAAACAAACGTTCCATTCAATAGAGATTTATCACAATTAGGAAGCACACAAGGTGCAAAAATAGGCTTTTTTAGATGTCACAAAAATAGATGCAGTATGTGTAAGTATACAATCAATGGACAAAAGACCATTAAAGCAAACAATACAGGGGAAATGTTCACACTAACACAAAAAATAACAGGCAGTTCTACTTATGTTGTCTATTGTATCACCTGCATCTGTGGCCTGCATTACATAGGCCGCACCTGCAGGATGATAAGACAGAGATGGTCTGAACATCTCAGATGCATTATGAAAGGATTAGATAAATACAGCTCCTCTAGACATCATACAGAATTACATGGCACTAACAAATGCCTTATGAAGATAACCCCATTAGAGGTAGTGAATACCAGTAATTCCCAAAATAGAATGATTAAACTCCGCCAAAGAGAGACCTTCTGGATCTATACATTTTCATCTTTACATCCAGAAGGCCTCAATGAAGTAATAGATACAGCAGCTTTCTAGACTTATGTAGCATAAATATTCAGTTCATTTCATCATCTATTTCATGGGTCCTGATACACAGGTTATATATCATTCCTCTTATATTAGTAATGCACTTAATACTCATATATACATAATAGATCACATCCACTTTAATATTGTCACCCAATATTCAGAAGTTTTTCAAGTTCAGATGATTTTAGGTATTCACTTAGTTTATATTCATATAAATAAGTTATGTCTTATTCTTCACATAGGTCATAGTTATTTCTTCACATAGGTCATAGTCATTTCTCTTATACCAATAATGTACATAGCCTACAATATTAACATCTACATATACATTAAGTATCAAATCACCTTTAAACACTTTCACCCACTATTTATGGAGGTATATATATATTAACCCTTTAAGGACACAGCTTTCAGTTTGCTCAATTGTTTTATGACGGAAAAATTCCGTCATATGTCCATAAGAGGTTAAGATGACTTTAGGTATACACTTAGTTAATATTCATTTACACAGATTAGGTTTTTCTTATGTCATACACACATATCATATCAGTGTCATATTTCACACACATCATCACCTTAGTAATATAGCAATCAATTTATTTTTGTTTTATTATTTATATTTATATTTTTATAGTACATAATAGCAATATTATTTAACATTATTGCACAGATGACTTACATTTATAGGTCTTTTCAAGACTACACTTTTTTTTATCACATAGCAACATATAGCTAGAGAACTCTGCACTAGTCACATATTGAGTTCACGAATAATAATAATTTCACGACTAATAAAGCACAGATAGCTTTTTTTCTCCATACACGTTGTTTATATAGACAAGTACACTAATTTATATATTTTGGCACAGAATTATTTTAAGACATGGGTCTATACAATCTATTTCTTATGGGGCTATATTCATAAATACAACATAGGTTAATAATAATTTTATTACATACTAATATAACAAAAATTGAATCTGGATTTATTGGCATATGTGTATATGTACTTGGTAGATTGTAGCACAACGATAACGAGATCGGCATTATTCTTAATATGACATCTTAGCTTAAAATGCCGAGGACTGTGAGGATAGGATCTGCCCCCTTTTTTGAGAAGCGGTATCATAGGGTCTCATAGATTGGCCGAAGCTTCTTCAAACATAGCTATTGGGTGATATTGACACATCCCAACAGTCATGTAGTTTACTGATCAGTTGCTGGGTATGTAACATTATAGACGTGGAACCACAAACTTAATAATAAATTATAGTCGCTACCTTGAGGAGGTTTGATGAGTTTTAGTGAGGAACCGGAAAGGTGCCTTTCACATTTCAAATGGAGTTGAGATTGTTTATTTTTTCTGGCGATTGACGATGCACGCCTACAAGCCATTACTCACACACATAGTGCTGTGGGATTGGTTGGCGATATACGCCTACGGGCCATCGCCTACACATATGGCACTGGGAAATTAGAGAGGGAGCTTAAATAAATGGACAAAGCCTTTCATGTCATCAGCTTATAATAAGCATAACACAACAACTTAGGTAACGTAGAAACCATTTACTGTTGGAAACTATACTAAAAGAGGTAAGAATATATTAGGAATAGAGTTGAGGAACTTTACTTTAAATTCGGCGATAAATGATACACGCCTACAAGCCATTACCCATACATATGGAAGTGTGGAATTGGTTAGCGATACACGCCTACAAGCTAGCACTCACATACATGGTATTATGAAAGTAGTTAGGTGCTTTTAACAAACAAATAAAGCCTTGCATTATTAGTAAGAAATAAATCCTTAGAAAATAAAGAAGCTATTAACCGCATGATGAATAAATAAATAGTTCATCTATATTCACAAAGAGAGATCGTTGAAAAGTTATGAACTAACTATATGGGTATTGTATCTTTTTTTCTGTGAAAATGTTATTGTGGACATTGTATATGTTTTCTTTCAAAATGTTTATTAGATACATTGTATTATCTGCTACACACCTGTTTGAATACTAGCTAAACGTTTTAAAGTAGATCTGTACACAAAATGTGCTATATATCTCTATACTTGTACTAAGAAAAGTCAGTTTTGATTGTGAAGGTTACCATAGCAACATTTGCATAAGTAATTGTTAAACTGGGTGTGACTGATGTTTTAATTGATTTGAGGGTGTATAAATAGGAGACTTCAGTTTTAGATCAGTATTACTTGCCTGAGGAAACAGAGTGGTCAGCTCTGAGAAACGTGTACCGTGTTTTACTGATTTTTTTTGTACATTGTTATATTTTTATATAAAGTGTTTTTTTTTATATATATATATACTTCTGGAGTCTCCTATCTTCTCTTTTGAGCACTTTAAACACTTTGGACAATTCTTTACCGGAGTGGTATGTGCGCTGGGCCACTGTAACATTAGCACTACAGTGTGCTTTATACTTTGTGAGTATCTCTCTGAAGGGTTAAGCTGGTGGGTACACACTTTGCTTACTAATTTGCACTAGGAGTCGCCCTCTGTATATCTTTCTACCCTAGCATCTATGCATTTCAATGGGAGATTCTGAATAAGTAACCAAGCTTTTACTCTATTAAAACCATCTTGGGTGACTCACATTTGGCTTGTTTTATGCTAATTGGGCATCCCTCTATATAAAAAAATGAAATCTAGCCTGAGCCAAATTATATGTTATCACATAATATGGCATCAAACATGGCACCCTAGCATCCATGCATTTCAATGGGAAATTCTGAATAAGTAACCAAGCTTTTACTCTATTAAAACCATATTGGCTCTCTTAAATTTGGCTTGTTTTATGCTAATTGGGCATCCCTCTATATATAAAAATTTAATCTAGCCTGAGCCAAATGATATTGATCATATAATATGGCACCAAACCTGGCACCCTAGTATCCATGCATTTCAATCTGAAATTCTGAATAAGTAACCAAGCTTTTACTCTATTAGAACCATCTTTGCTCACTCACATTTGGCTTGGTTTATGCTAATTGGGCATCCCTCTATATAAAAAAATTAAATCTTGCCTGATCCAAATTATATTGATTACATAATATGGCACCAAACCTGGCACCCTAGCATCTATGCATTTCAATGGGAAATTCTGAATAAGTAACCCAGCTTTTACTCTATTAAAACCAGCTTGGCTCACTCACATTTGGATTGTTTTATGCTAATTGGTCATCCCTCTATATAAAAAATTCAATCTATCCTGAGCAAAATGATATTGATCATATAATATGGCACTAAACCTGGTACCCTAATTTCCATGCATTTCAATAGGAAATTCTAAATAAGTAACCAAGCTTTTACTCTATTAAAACCATCTTGGCTAACTCACATTTGGCTTGTTTTATGCTAATTGTAATGCTCGTGGGATATTTCCCTATCAGACCAAACTTGGCCAGTAGTCTTCTTATCCCAGCGTCAAGTGGAAGGATAAGGAAATATCCCAGAACAAAGTGCATGTAAGAAATGAGGTAAGCAGTACTCAGGGTAGGCAGGGTAGTACTTCACGGCAATAAGATGAAGACAGAGAATGGTCAGAGACAGGCAGAGTTTGGCAACAGAAAGGCACTCCAGCAGAATAGCAGTTTAGGGGTAAACCAATAGAGTGGTAAGGAACAGGCAGAGGTTAGAAACAAAAGATAATCCAGCAGTTTAGCAGTTCAGGGGTAAACCAGACAGAGTAGTCAGACAGGCAGAGTTCAGCAATGATAAGGCAATCCGGCAATTTAAGGGTTAAACAGGCAGAGTAGTCAGACAAGCAGAGTTCAGCATTAAGGCAGTCCAGCAATTCAAGGGTTAAACAGGCAGAATAGTCAGGCAAGCAGAGTTCAGTAATATTAAGGCAATCCGGCAATTCAAGGGTTAAACAGGCAGAGTAGTCAGGCAAGCAGAGTTCAGTAATATTAAGGCAATCCGGCAATTCAAGTAATAAAGCACTTAGGAGCACACAAAGTAACATCTATACTTGGGCAGTGAATGTAAGTAAAGCAGGTACTTATATAGGCGCCGATTCGCGCCAAGGAGTTCAAAGGATTTGGCTTGAGAGGGAAATAGATATGGGGTGATGACGTCATCGCCACACGCTCACAGGAACCGCCGCGTCCCTGGCAACAACCAGAGCACCTCAAACAAACCTCCTCGTAAAAACTCATAGTTACTGGTCTCAGATTGCGTAACAGATCGTGTCGGTATAGGCTGCAATGCAAGCTTTTTAGCCTCACCGCAAAACTTGTAATGGGAGCGCTATGGAAATCCCATGCAAACATGTAATTTATTTGAGTGCGGGACTGATGTTGTGTTACAGGCTAAAAGGCTTGCGGTACAGCTATACCGGCAAGACTCGTAATGGCTGCATTACTGTTTTGAAATTGCCATTTTTTCAGCGTTAAAGCACAATCGCAAAACTTGTAATCTAGGTATCTGTTAATTAATGATCCTATTACTCCCTTAAGTAACAATTATTGAATATACATCTACCACTGTGTTGATCACACAACAATTTGTCAAGACTGCCCTGAATTCACACCAGGACCACCCTAACTCTGCTCCAGCCGCCTGGTACCAGAGTTTCTTAAAAGAATGCTGGTAAAGCATGTATTATTATACAGATGCGTAAAAGACACCCCTAATTTTATCTTTCCTATACCTTTCTGGTTAAATGCCTGCAAATATTTACTGCTCTTTGAACATTTTAATTTTAGTATCAACATAAAAATATTTATGTTAAAATATTTTTTATTATGTTTTTTCACAACATGAATATAACAAAAGATAAAACATTACAGAAAGCAAATGAGTCAAAACCCCTCCAGATAGGGGTTAGTTGGCAATATAACATCATACAAGTATCTATAGGCACGACAAAAGGAAAAAAAAGTGCCTTAAAGAAAAAACAAAAAGAAAAACAAAAAGGCAAGATATAAGATAAAAAAGGGAAGGAAAAACAAACCCTAGATCCACACATATGTTGTGTATATCAATCTCACATATCCAACTTTACGAAAAATCTTAAGAGTTGCTTTATATAAGCCACATGGCCATTCCCAAACCTTCACATTGTTATTAATGCCCACAGGTGTTCCTAAATTCCCCAACATCCAAATCTACCATCTTTGTTGTATAGCAGTTAAGTGGTGTTTGTATTATTCAAGATCCAATAGAACCATATTTTCTCAAATGACTCCCTGGAGTTCATGATCCATGAGGCAGATGTGTACATTCTAAATGTGTTATTTATCTTATTCCTCACTTTCATCCATGATGGTACCCCCGTTTTCCAGTGGTATGCTATAGCTGTTCTAGTGATCGTGCACAGTATTCTAATAAAAGTATTAATTTCTTTGTTATATTTTTTGTCACCTGTGTGTAGAAAGCTTGAGATATATTGAGCTCTATCTCCTCCTCTAGAATCGAGCTAAGTAAGGTGGAGAGGGAGTGCCAGATCTGTTTTACCCCACCACATATGTTTGACAGTACCTATGTTCCCACATCCTCTCTAACATAGATTTTATTTGATTTGTGACATGTGGGAGGTTATAGTCGGTGTGAGATACCAGCGAAATGCAATTTTAAGGGAATTTTCATGTAAATCTGCACTGATCAATGCTCTCCCAATCGAGCTAAATATATTCTCCCATGTATGTTTGTCATAAGTGATGTTAATGTCGTCTTCCCACTTAAGCATCAGAGTAGTCTTGGGGGCATTGTTGTCGCTCTGAATAGCTATATATAGGATAGAGATTGTGTGTTGAGGTTTAGATACTAGTGAGTACAAGTTTTCCAGTACTGTAGGGGGAGAAGTCCTAGTGTCACCCAGGTATTTCCGGGTGGAGAAGGACAACTGTAAATATTGAAACTACTTTATCTCTATCAGTGTCAATTTGTCTTGGATCTGAGTGTAAGTCATGAGTATGTTGTTAAATAGAGCATCCACTACTCTATATAACCCTTTGTTGGCCCATTTGTCTATAGTGGCATGAAGCTCTAGAGGCAAAATCTTCCTGAGTGGAATCATCACTGTTTATGGGGGTAGTATGGTGTTGTGATCTGTTATCCATTTTTAACTTGTCTGGTGGATGCATAGATCGGAGATCTATATATAGGTGTATTACCTGTTTGATCATTCCATAACATGTCATCTGTCTGTGGTAGCCCCTCTATCCCCACCTCCAATCTGGGCCAGATAACATCTCCCTGTCTTCTCCCCATTAACATTGTTTGGGATATTCTGGCTACTTTATAATAATCAATCAAATTTGTGTTGTGTCAGAACCAGTGAAGGGATTCTCGCTTTTTTGCTACCTCTGACATAAGCTATTAGTTCCTTTTGTAGTGTGGACAGTTCTAAGGTCGGGATTGGTATAGGAAGTGTGCGAAATAAGTAGAGTAGTCATGGGAAAACATTGACAGCAGAGAGGCGGCCATACCAGGAAAAAGTGTATCTCTTCCATCTCTGGAGGTCCCTTCTTATAGCTTTATATAGTGGTGTGTAGTTATATTTATACAGTTGGTGAAACTGAGCTGTCAGCTGGATCCCCAGATATCTAAGTGAATGTTTCACCCATTTAAACTCAAAGTTAAGTTCTATGGTTTTCTTCTTCGTATGGGGGGTAAAGCTATTGGTAGTGCCTCACATTTCTCAAGATTAATTTTATATCCTGAGATCTGTGAAAATCTATCGAGAAGATTATATAAATTCGGGAGAGATATCAAGGGCTTTGTGATGGTAACTAAGATATCATCCACAAACAGGGTGAGTTTATAGTCATGGTTAGCTATTTTGGCACCAGTAATGTCTGGGGACAGTCGTATTCTAGCTGCTAAGGGCTCTATGCAGATTGCAAATATTAGGGGAGAAAGAGGACACCCTTATCTTGTTCCATTCCTTATGGGGAATGGTTTAGACCTGTAGCCTGCTGACACCACTTGTGCTGTGGGGTTAGAATAGATTGCCTGGATTGCTTTAATAAAGGGACCATCAAAGCCGATGTGTCACAGCACCATCATCCTGTATCCCCAATCTATTCTATCAAACGCCTTCTCTGCATCCAGAGACAGGAGCAGGGAAGGCGTTTCCTCTCTACCAAGATGATCTATAATATTTATCATTCTTCTTATATTATCTGGGGCCTCCCTATTTGCTACAAAACCCACCTGGTCTGGGTGGACAAGTTAAGGTAATATTGTTTTCAAACGGTTTGACAATATCTTGGTAAAGATCTTTAGGTCTTGATTTATAAGTGATATAGGACGATAACTGGTACATAGTTTAAGATTTTTCCCTGCTTTAGGAATTACCAAAATTTTAGCTCCCAGTAATTCCTCAGGTATCTCATGGCCCTCTAAGAAATGGTTACAAAATTTTGTGAGGTGGGTCAATAATGTTGTACGAAATAGTTAATAATAATCCCCCGGGAATCCATCCGGCCCCGCCGCCTTTCCCACTTTTAACTCTTTTATAACCTGTATGACCTCTGCTGAAGATATGGGGGCATTTAATATATTTGTTTTCTTCAGTATGTGGGTCTCACCACCAGAGAGGCTAGGGTCCGAATTAAGGAACACCTAGCTGATATCAGGGCTGGGATACTTACCACACCACTTATACAGCATTTTTCAGGCGTACATTCTAAGGATACAACATCCTTCTCTTGGACCATCATAGAGAGAGTTCCCCCAGTCAAGGGGGGACAGGATAGGAACCGCAGGCTGGGGGAGAGAGAGGTATTTTGGATTTTTAAATTGAGGACAAGGGTCCCAGAGGGTCTCAACTCTGAATATGATTTGATTAATTTTTGGTGACCCTCTGTTTTTCACTTTGTGAAGGGCCACCACTCTCCTCTGGCCTGGGTTCCTTTTCCCTGTCTCCTCCCCCCCCCCCCTTATGATAGCCCAGGATTGAATATATAGTCCATTGGTTGGTGATTTTACTGATGGGGTTAATAGTTATGAACGTGGTCCTGTAGTAATTACCTGTGACCCTGTAGTTACACAACTTAGCCTCCATATCTCCCTATCCATTGGACCCTTGAGGTCAGACTATTCCTCTGAAAAAAGATATAATATATATATCAGTAGTAACGAGTCCCAATTATTTGGACCAGTAACCCTTTGTGTACATATAGTGTTACGGTACCGACAGTGTACCAAGGTTAATATCAGATGAACAATGTCCTGCATAGGGAATCAGCAATTCACAACCCAGCCAGTTTTCAGGTTTAAAACAGAATGACATTTATTAAAAGGCTATGCCTAGTATTTATGCAGGTCTGACCCCCCCCCAGATGGGGGTTGAAAGGCTGTTGTACATTACATGGAGGGAACAAGCCCTTTGACATGATACAATAGAATTATATTACTTAAACACTTCAACCACAAGACACTCTTGGCCCTTCTTATCACTTAGGCGTTTTCTCTCTGGAGGTGATCAAACAATAGAATGCTTAGCACTAATTAGATTATAGCTGGAGCCAGCAACTCTGTCTTTAGAAATTAGTTTCTTAGCTAAACACAATTAACTCCTTCAGTCCTGACAGAAGGATCTGTCACATATCTCCCCCCTTGTGGAACACTCCGGCAGACCCGGCTTGACCCTTTGGCGGGTCAACCTGGGGATGACCGGACTAGGAGGTGGTAGGCATGTCAGTTTGCCAGGACAATCCATCTGTATTCCCGTTATGAGAGAGAATTCCTGTCCATACAAAGAAGGGTTCAACTTCCTCAGTGCCCAGACTAAGGCTAAACAGTCCTTCAAAATCCCATCAGCTTCTTTACGAGTTTTCTGTACCTGCTCTTTATAGGTATCCACAATCCCTTCATACTGACATAGGGTGCCCTTGAGTTGCTGCACCTCACTATGAGCCAGCGTCAGCTTCTCCTCAAGTGTCGCTAAGTTTGTCTTTAATGTTTCATGTCCCACTCTCAAGCTGGTGTTTTCTGCAGTCTGTCGGTGCAGCTTGTCTAGCAGAGATTCACGTTCTAAACGTGCTTTTTCCTCTGCGCTCCTCTTCTCCTTCATCAGCGCATTGTAACGGGACTTCCACGTATCAATAGCGGATAGAGATTTACTGAGCTCTGCGTCCTGGGGCTTAGCAGCAGGGGGGTCAGTCTCTGCTGCACGGGTAGTCACAGGGTTAACATCAGCGGGACCCATGGGAGCATAGGCAGAAACAAGGGGAGCCAAGTCATTTCCAAGAAGAACATCAGCAGGTAAGTCCTTCTTGACCCCCACATTCACAGGTCTAGCGCCCACTCCCCAATCCAAATGTACCCTGGCAACAGGTAGGCTGAACACATCGCCCCCTGCTACCCTCACAGCCACAGTGTCTCCAGTGTACTGTTTCTCAGACACCAAGTTCTTTTGAAGCAAGGTCATGGTAGCACCAGTATCCCGTAGACCACTGACCTTCTTCCCATTCACTTTAACCAGTTGCCGGTTATTCCGGTGGGCAGCTTGCACGGGGTCTGCTTCATGTAGGATGCCCCAGCATTCTTGCGCCTCTACGTAGCGGGCCGCAGGCTGAGAGTTACGTGGGATTCCGCCGGCGGGTCTTCTCCAGGACTGTGCTTGGTTCGCTGCATTTAGGGGACACTCTGGTCTTTTGTGCCCTAGTTGCTTACATCCAAAGCACCAAATAGGCTGTGAGTAGCCCCGTGAATTGAACCGGGCTCTCTGAGGGTAGTTCGTGGCCGGAGGCCGTGTGGTATAGCGGTGCGCCGGGGGTTGGTAACTGGCAGCTGCTGGGGTGACTGGGGGTCTGTACTCCACTCTAGCAGGGGGCTTAGTGGTAGCAGTGTCCAGTTTGCGGGCATCCATATACTCATCTGCCAGGCGAGCAGCTTCATGCAGGGTGGAGGGTTTACGGTCCCGAACCCACTCTCTAACTCCTGCTGATAACTTGTCAAAGCAATGTTCCAACAGGAATAGCTGCAGCACCTCTTCCCCAGATACGGCTTGGCACCCCGCTATCCAGTGAGCTGCTGTGCGGTGCACCTTACATGCCCACTCAACGTAGGAATCACCAGCTAATTTAACAGTGTCTCTGAACCGCCTCCGGTATGCCTCCGGTGTAACCGCATACCTGGAGAGCAGAGCCTCTTTCACAGTATTATAATCCCCAACCTCCTCATCTGGAATGGCCCGAAAAGCCTCACTGGCCCGGCCGGATAATTTTCCGGATAATATCGTGACCCAGTCCTCTGCGGGTACCTTGTGTAGTGCACATTGCCTCTCAAAATCCGCAAGGAACCCATCAATCTCTCCTTCTGTTTCCAGGAAGTTTTTAAAAGCTGCAAAATTTACTTTTCTCTTTTCCACTTGGGCTGCTGCAGCGCTGCTTTGGCGAAGTAGGTTGGCCTCCACAGCTGCTATGACCCGGTCGATAATTTCCGCAGATGGGTTGGGGCCATAATATGCCAGTCTTATTTTAACCGCCCGATCAAAGCTTGCTTCTTCAGGGGTTCTGTCTGATATGCTGGGCCCATTGGTTCCTTCTGTCCCTGGTACTCTTTCCATCTTAGTCAGTATTGTAATAATCCCCCTCTTCCTGAGGTTACTGGCTTGTGTAGTTGCTCTTCTGGGCGATAAGGTTCATTCCGTCGCTTGCCACCAATTGTTACGGTACCAACAGTGTACCAAGGTTAATATCAGATGAACAATGTCCTGCATAGGGAATCAGCAATTCACAACCCAGCCAGTTTTCAGGTTTAAAACAGAATGACATTTATTAAAAGGCTATGCCTAGTATTTATGCAGGTCTGACCCCCCCCCCCCAGATGGGGGTTGAAAGGCTGTTGTACATTACATGGAGGGAACAAGCCCTTTGACATGATACAATAGAATTATATTACTTAAACACTTCAACCACAAGACACTCTTGGCCCTTCTTATCACTTAGGCGTTTTCTCTCTGGAGGTGATCAAACAATAGAATGCTTAGCACTAATTAGATTATAGCTGGAGCCAGCAACTCTGTCTTTAGAAATTAGTTTCTTAGCTAAACACAATTAACTCCTTCAGTCCTGACAGAAGGATCTGTCACATATAGTAATAATATTATTGAGCTTCCTTTATCTTATATATAATTCTATCCACTGATATCATTAATAGTCATCCTCTTCAGTCAGTATTTAAGTAGCTGCAGGTCTCAAACACTAATGGCTCAATTGTAGGCCCAGTAGGGACTCTGCATATGGTTAGTGTATCCTACATTTTTCATACTCCATTCGCATCTAGTGATGGTCTGACAGCCCTGTGAAATACGGGGAGTTAATGTTGAGGTCTGTTCACAATGATAGATTCAAGTAGTGTACATGTTTATACATATTTATTTATAATTTGTATGTACAGTATTTCACTCATTGATCTGTTTTGGTTATATTGTTTAAACAACTATTTTCATGGCATGTTTTATTTATCTCATTTTATTATCATGTTATGTTTCAGAATGTATGGATGCAGAAGTCCTATTTTTGAGCAGCAGGGAATCGATGATCTGAGCAATTTTCAAGAAATTCAAGCAATAGCACGACTGTTATAAATTGTAATTTGTAGTAGTGACATTAATAAGATTTCATTTGTATACATTTTGGTTATGGCTAAAATCGATGTCTTTACTTTTGATGTTTAAGTTTATGTATCATTCGTGCATTGTGAGTTAATATCCTTACTGTGAGTTCAGCAGAATTCTCTGTGCACTAGTTTCGAAATTTGTTCCTATTGGTGCTTATAGCAAAAGGGTGGGTCCCTTCTAGCCAATGGGAGTGGACTGCTTATCTTTTTAAGGAGCACACACTATTGTTTTAATCAGGTAATGAGTAAGGCAATCTGCTGAAACGCGTATACCTGTTCACTTGCAGTCTGTAAATATAGCAGATTTTTCTCTGTTCAGTCTTAACCCCGGGGCGGTTATATTTTCCCCCCCTCAAACTGTTTGTTTGTTTTTTGGTTCATCATTGACGAACCGCTTTGTGTGTGTTTACCCACTCATTAGCGTATGTTTAAACAAACATTTTTTGTTACACACTTATACCTGTGCTCCTCGCATTCTTATTTTTACGCTATGTATGGCCATCTTTGAGTGAGCACAGGCGTGGGGTGAACGCAATATCCTGACCGCAAAGCTAGCTTGTTGCCAGAGACACCTGGAGAGGAGGAGCTACACACCGCACCGACTATGGAGGTTGCTTGGGAGCCGCACAATACCCAGCCACAGATGGAGAAACTAGCCATACGGCAGTAACCGATATACATAGGATGACTCCTGGCGAGGGTCATATGGATTGGAGGTACGTGCTTGCTTAGCCTTGAACATTGTACAGTTTTTTCTGTCATACACCTCTTGGGACTTACCTAGATATAGCGGTGGGCCTATAGTGATTGGAACCTGTTTGGGAAGGAAACCGGATGGGACCCTACTCCTCAGAAACCAGTGCTCAAGACTTGTTATGAGAGCACTGTGTATATGCGAGCTGCAAATTTATTTACTGCAGGTTACAATTTCCACTGCGGAGCACGCCGCACCAGAGGCTACTCTCCTTTGAACTATTTTCCTTACTTCTGTTTGCATTTAATATATGTTTGTCCTCCACAGAGACAGCTGGGAGATGTGCGTCCAATAGGAAGCTATGCGTGTCCTTTATAGTAGTTTGTGAATGTATAGTCTTATGTCCGTAATAAAGTTGGCCATAGTATCTCGCGAATTCGTCAACTATCCCCTGAGGAGATGCTGTCGCATCTCCATTAGCTTGTTGGATAAGAGGAATAGCCATAGCTTTATTTCTCTCCTGCATTTTGTGTGCCAAATACCGGTCCGGCTTATTGGCAAATAGGAAGAATTGTACTTTAAATTTATGTAGTGTTTTAGTTGCATTAGTAGTCAGTATGCTAGCCAATGCAGTCATTTTCGACGGCAAAGTCCGCAAGGCACTATCATTGCGTGCAAGTCTGTGTAGCTTCTCTAAATTGGCTATCTCTTGGTGGAGTGTAGATATCCGTTGTCGGAGTTGTCTAGTATGTGCCTCTTTCCCCTGCATTAGTATTCCCCTCAGATATGCTTTATGGGCTGCCCATGTATATACAGGATTGGAGGTGGTATCTATATTTATGTCCCAGTACTCTCTAAGATATTTTAAGATGTGGTCTTGAGCTGAGGGCTGCTTAAAGTATTGTGGGTCGTAGGACCACGATTTTTCTCGTTTATTATCTTGTACCCCATCTAGTGACAAAGACACTATGGAGTGATCAGACCAAACGCAGGGGTGAATTTCGGATGAGAGTAAGATTGGATGAAAAATTTCGCTGGTATAGATATAGTCGATTCTTGTGTAAGTTTTATGTGCGGCAGAGTAATAGGTGGTGTCGTTTGTAGTACCATATAAGGCCTGCCAGGTATCTATAAGAGTGGGATGCAAGGTGTTCCTGAATGTGTTTAATATCCCGATTGTGTTGTTTCTTATGTGACAAGGTCTCCTGATTGGATGCTGGGAATGGAGATAGGTTAATATTAAAATCTCCAGCCACAATGATCCTATTCTGAGACCACTGAGTCAGAAGATACGATATATGGGCAAATAATTCCGTCTGCTTTGTGTTGGGTGCGTATATATTGCAGAGTACTATATCTGTGTTGTCAATTTGACCTTTAACTATTAGATATCTCCCTTCCTCATCTGTGGTTGTAGATTCAAGTGTAAAATTAAGGGCCGAGTGAATCAAGATGGAGACTCCTCTTTTTTAGTAGAGGCTGTGGCATGAAAATGTTGTTGAAAGTATATGGACCAGTATTTAGGAACCTGATTGTTAAGAAAGTGAGTCTCCTGTAAGAAAAGGATATCAGCCTTGATATTTATGTATTGTTCATTGCCACTCGTCTTTTTACATCAGTATTCAAACCTCTCACGTTGTGAGAATTTTATTTAATTTTTGAGGCCATCTAGTTGGGTAATAGTAAGAGCTATACATAGGCTAGGGCACATTGTGACAAAGTGTGTAAACCAGATATCTTTCTGAAGGGAGATAGCTTCTGCAAACTCTGCTATTTTTTAAGTAGGGAGCATGTGGTCTGCTTCAGTAATATGTGATTCTAAGAAAAGGGATATGTTTGGTAATGTGGTTACAATAACAAATTAACAAATTAACCATAAAAAATGAACATAGTAACTCCCTCGCGAAAGGGTTAGGTAATAAAACAAATAACATCAACATTGAAATAACTGTGCAAGTGCTATATCTATGAAAAGAACAGTCATGGGCAATGTCCCTTCTACAGGCATATGATGTCTGCAGTGCATTTTCATTTCACTTCTCTGACTTACACAAAGACCTGCAAATATCATCATTAATAGCCTGGTAGTCTATAAAGGGAGTCCCATATCATGAGTACTCAATTAGCAGTACCTCTGTAGCAGGTCTCAAAGCAACCACCTCTCCAGTGCAACTCAGTGGGGAGTCGCAGAAAAGGATACTTCATTTCGGATGTTTAGGCTCTCCCAGCATTTGTGGACCTTTGTCTTTCCTCTCTTCTCTCCCAGAGGAATTCCTGAATGGGAGGCTGTGTTTCATTTATTCTTAGGGCATCTTTTGCTGATGGTTTTCCATCTAGGGATGGTGCTTGACTTCAGTGGTGCCTGGGGTTCTAATGGTAGGACCGAGACTGGGAAGTCAGGCATTTTTGGTGTTTGTTGGCATAGGTCTGGAATGTCAGCTGCCTCCCTGATGGTCACAGTCAAGTTGTCCTTCAATATATATAGAGCAAAAGGGAACCCCCACTTGTATTGAATCTGTTGTTTTCTCAATAACTGAGTAAGAGGGAGTAAAGAGTTCCGTCTTTGGAGAGTCCTAAACGACAGGTCTTGATAAAATTGAACAACTGATCCCTGGAATTTGAAGGTAGGAGCATTTCTGGCTGCTGAGAGTATCAGTTCCTTATCCTGAAAGAGAAGCATCTTTACTATAACGTCTCGTGGTGGAGCCTCCCCTTTGGGTTTAACCTTCAAAGCTCTGTGGGCTCTTTCCATAGTAAATTCTATGTCTCCTTTATTTCCTGTTATGCTTCTGAAGAGTTGCTGTAAATAAGCAGGAAGATGTCTACCGACAACCGTCTCCAGAATACCTTTTAGCCTTAGATTACTTCTTTTACTCCTGTTCTCCAGATCTTCTATCTTGTCTTGCATCTCTGTGAACAGTTGGTGATGTGAGGCTATGGTTTGTGAAAACCCAGCCATATCCTCTGTAATTGCTTCTGTGTGTTCCTCGATTATATCCATTCTGCCTCCAAGTTCAGCAATGTCAGACCTGATCTCTGTTAGGCTGGTAGTAACTGCTGTGTGCATGGAATCAATTTTAGCCCATAGCTTATCAAAGCTGGTTGAGATATATTGCTTTGAAACTAAGGATTGCAGATCTGCCTTGGTCACAGGGGTCTGATCTGTGATTGATGATGTAGTTTCCGAGTCTGAGTCCATTTCTTCTTGCACCCCAATGTCTGGCTGATCTATCTGTTTCAGTGATTTGGATGACTTAAAGTATGTGTTCAAGGATGTAGTCTTACTTCGTTTATCTGTAGAGGATTTTCTGGCAGACATTTCAGGAGACCCGTGAAGATCCACAAATAGCCTCTGGTAAGTAGTGCCCTGGATTGAGGAGTAGACGTCGTCAAGAATGAGACCAGCCCTATACAGAGAAGGGAACTTCTGGAAATCTTAAAAGTTGTAGGGGGAGGTACACACCACACTGTCTTTATTCACATATACATGTACACTGTTGAAGTGGCTCTGGTATTATGTATAGGGATGCACCGATACCGATACTAGCATCGGTATCGGTGCCGATACTGTGCATTTCAACTTGTACTTGTTTAAATTCCTCCGATACTTCAGCCGATACTTTGGAGCCGCTGTTAGGGAAGGAGGAAGGACCTGAGGTGAGGGAGCACTTTGGAGCCGCGCTGTTAGGGAAGGAGGTTAGGGAAGGACCTGAGGTGAGGGAGCACTTTGGAGCCGCGCTGTTAGGGAAGGAGGTTAGGGAAGGAGGAGGGACCTGAGGTGAGGGAGCTTCTGCCGTGCTAAGTCAAATCAGAGAGCGGCATGTAGTGTAGTGGTAGAGGGGGCAAAGCCAATGAGTGCAGAGAGCTAACGCCTAACACCTAACACCTAACAAAACATAGGCTCGACGGTGGACAAGGACATTACAGACTTGCTTCCAGGTTAGTGGATGTTTAGAGCTTTCAGCCAGGTTAGTTTTTTGTTGTTGTCCGTTATACCCTCTAAAAGCATCTGCAATTCTGCACTCATAGCTCATAGCTAATACAACAGACAGCCGTCTCACAATATGTTACGGACCAGTTATATCATATGTAATATAAACTAGTACTACTCGCAATCTGTTATATATATATAACAGATTGCAAGTAGTACTAGTTTATATTACATATGATATAACTGGTCCGTAACATATTGTGAGACGGCTGTTTAAACTAGACAATTTCTGTGCTCACTCCGCCTCTTCCCCCCGCGCTACAGTACACTTTACAGCTCCAGGCAGCAGATGTTTCATGTACACAGCGTGAATGCCCAGGCCACTTGTCGGCTGTTCAGGAGCGGGTAAGGGACGCATTAGGTGTTAACAGCGGTGCAGTGTTTTTTTATTATTACTGGCACTTTAAGGTTTCTCTCTAGTAACTCCTTGCATACGTACTGGAGATTGTATTGTCCCTCCCTAGTGGGGTTTCTAATTCTATGAGCAATGCACTATGAGTAAATTGGGGAGAGATTGAGCAGTCAGGATCTGTTGATTAGAATGTTTTTTCTACTGAGGGGAATCCAATAGAGATACTTATTAATGCAAATAAATAAGACTCTTATGTGCAAATTGAACATTGTGTTTCCACTGGCTCAACTCTGCAATTCCTGTTTGGTTTTTGACAAAAACCAAACAGGAATTGCAGAGTTGAGCCAGTGGAAACACAATGTTCAATTTGCACATAAGAGTCTTATTTATTTTCATTAATAAGTATCTCTATTGTTCTTCATATATATAAAATTAATTGTTTGGGTGGGGGTGATATATTCAAAATATTTAAAAGAACTGTCATTTGAGTGCCTGAGACATACCTCTTTTTTAACACCTTGGCTGGCCTGGCACTATTCTTGCTGGCTCTGACTCAATTTACTCAAAGCCACAGGAGTCAGTCAGCACACCAACATTGCAGATTGCAGTTGGGCAGTGAAATTTGGAGGCAATTAAGTCATGTCATCCTGAGGTATTGGGGCAGATGAGCATAGAATATTGTTCTGCAAATTAGGGCTCATCAACTGAGAATGAATGGGTGAAGCAGAGGGCATACTGCAGTATCCTGATTACTAGGACCTGCAGCCTGAGGTTGAGGAGTTGGGGCAGGGGATCCTTAAGTATTTGAGGTCATTAGCCCTGGCCAAGCAATAGCAGGTATACTTGAGGAAATGCTTCAGACTTGGGCTATTCCCAAAGGTTCTGTTCATGTTGTGGTCCGGGACAATGCCAAAAACATGATAAAAGGCATGGAAGATGCAGGACTTCCCAGTATTTCATGTGTGGCACATACACTACAGCTGGCTGTCTCAGAAGGGCTGTTATCACAGCGCAGCATTGCGGATGCTGTGGGAGTCGGGCGCAGAATAGTTAACCACTTCAAACATTCTAACCTGGCATACTCTCGGCTGCAGGACATCCAGATACAGCTTGGTCAACCAATTAAAAGACTCCAACAAGATGTGCAAACTCGTTGGAACAGCACATTTTACATGCTGCAGTCTCTGACTGAGCAGAAACGGGCCCTTGGAGTGTATGTTTCTGAACATGAGCTCCCTGCCACTATTACTGCAAACCAGTGGAATCTGATGGAGAAGATGCTAAATATCTTGGGTCCTTTTGAAGAGCTGACTCGTCAAGTGAGTTGTTCAGATGCATTTGCCTCTGATGTAATTCCTGCAGTCACTGTGCTACAGAGAGTTTTATCAAAAGTGGATGAGGACCATGGTATTAAAACAATGAAGAGCACTTTGCTTGCTGCTTTGCAGAAGCGCTTCTCTGATACAGAGCAAAACCCACTTTACTGTATTGCAACTTTACTCGATCCAAGGTAATTATTATTTAATTTTTAAATTAAAAATGTAACAGACTAGAGTAATTTTTTTAGTTCTTTGATTCCTTTTTTGGGGTAATTACTGCGCAGACTTTTTTTCTTCTTAATTCACCGAAAGAATAGTATGCTGCCTAGTGCTTATATATATCAGTCGTCATCCATTCTTCATTGTTGTTTATTTTGTTCTTTCTAGGTATAAAGATCGATTTTTCACTAATGCACACATTTCCAGGCAGGCAAAAGAAATGTTCATACTGGGACAGCAAAACATTTCAGAAGAGATAGAGGAGCATGAAGAACCAGCTGCCAAGAGGCCTCACCATGACCAGCCAGGTACCAGTCTGGACAGCGTCTTTGCAGAAATTGCTGGTGAATGTCCATCTCCATCTGAGAGCAGTGCTAAAAAAGCTGCTACTATACAACTGGAAGCTTACCTGGGGGAGATCACTGTACCTCGCTCAGACAAACCCCTGAGTTACTGGGCAGTTAATAAACTGCGATTTCCTGCTCTGGCTAAAATGGCCCAAAAATATCTCTCTGTCCCATGCAGTAGTGTGGAAAGCGAAAGACTGTTCAGTTTGGCGTCAAACGTCCTTACAGATAGCAGGAACAGACTTACTGCTGAACATGCAGAGATGCTTCTGTTCCTTAAAAAGAACTTGCCACTAACATTTAAAAAATAATTATTCTATTTGCTAGATTGCCTGATAATGTTATACTGCTACTAGTGCTAGATCTCATCTTGCACAATTAGGTTACCACACTTACCAGTCAAATGTAATCTAGCCCATAATGTTGTTTGTTAAACTGTGCACTGTTATATTTAATAATTTTATAGTTATACTGTATTGCACTTTTGGTTGGTTGTGATATTTTACATTTGTTATTTAATATTTATTTTATTGTTGCTTGTTATATTTTTTAATATTTTATTTAACATGTTCTGTGAAATTTATTTGAGTTGTTACAACTTTGTGACAACAAGCCAATAAAACTGCCTTGTTTTATATTGTATTTTGAGTTACAGTTCTTCATACTTATAAAGAAGCTATCATAAAACATTAGTTAGTCTGACTCGGCTGTAATGTGCTTGGGAAACTGTCACCTGACAATAGAAAAGTATTGGTACTTGGTATCGGTGAGTACTTAAAAAAAAGTATCGGTACTTGTACTCGGTCCTAAACAAATGGTATCGGTGCAACCCTAATTATGTAGGTGCACTCTTTCATATTTTGGGTAAAATATTCCAGGAGACAGCTCCCCAGAGACCCCCATGTGACACAATTTAACAGCCCAGCAGGATACAGGTCAGCACTTGCATAGCATAGGGCTAGAAGCTAGAGGTTTAGCATATTTTTAGATGTTGATCACACTGCTTTTGTGGAGATTAGCAATGCTGTTGGCCTATCTCTACTCCCCAGGGTCAGTATCCTCACAGGACGATCGCGGAAAAAAGGGCTTCAGGATATGACCCACCATCCCAAAGGAGGGCAGTAAAAGGGAGGGAAGAGAGTAGTGCCGCAATATTATTAGGTTGTCACAGCTAAGATCAGATTCCCAGGTATACCGCTAATTAACTG